>NC_092229.1:33137720-33221243 GCF_036320965.1 Panulirus ornatus
GCCTTCACCCTCTCAATCAATACCTTCCCATATAATTTGCCAGGAATACTCAACAAACTTATACCTCTGTAATTTGAGCACTCACTCTTATCCCCTTTGCCTTTGTACAATGGCACTATGCACGCATTCCGCCAATCCTCAGGCACCTCACCATGAGTCATACATACATTAAATAACCTTACCAACCAGTCAACAATACAGTCACCCCCTTTTTTAATAAATACCACTGCAATACCATCCAAACCTGCTGCCTTGCCGGCTTTCATCTTCCGCAAAGCTTTTACTACCTCTTCTCTGTTTACCAACTCATTTTCCCTAACCCTCGCACTTTGCACACCACCTCGACCAAAACACCCTATATCTGCCACTCTATCATCAAACACATTCAACAAACCTTCAAAATACTCACTCCATCTCCTTCTCACATCACCACTACTTGTTATCACCTCCCCATTTGCGCCCTTCACTGAACATAAGTTTGAATTTTATTTTCCTGAAAATAGCAAAAGAAACCATAAAGAATTTGAAGTTATGTTAGAAGTGAAAGAATCATTACCTGTTCAATTGGTCTGTTATCCAAGGAAAACTGCGATTTGGTTCAAAACAATAAAGCCATGGCAAAAATTGTAAATGATGTTTTTTATGTGGCTCTTTACCTTTGAAAACAAATAATGCCCCAGATGCAGTTCCTTTGCTAGGAAAAGAAAACATTGCAGAACATATTGATATGCACACACGTTAAAGATATACTTTTTGCACTAAATGGAATGAAGGAAATGAAATGGCAGACCCAGATAAGTTTTATTTGAGAACAGTGATGGAAGGAAAAGTTGTGATAAAGCCCTTGACTGCTATCTTCAGCATAACACTAATGTTTAAAAAGGTAATGGAAATCATCATTTGGGACAAGATTGTGAAATGTTTAGAGGATTACCTCTTAATAAAAATTCTCATTATGGTTTTTGACAAAATTTTTCATGTCTGACACATCTTGATTTATGATATAATCCACATGTACAGTATCATTAAAGAAAGTAATGTGGTTGAAGTCCTTTTGAATTTTAAGAAAACATTTAATAAACTGCATTATCAGAGATTAATAGCAAAAGTTAGCATATAGTGTAGATAGATCTGTACTTCATTTGATAGAAAACTGGTTGACTGGCTATAAATAAAGATAATTGATAATGGACCACAATATAAGATATAAGGTGGGAAATAAACCCAGTTGAATGTCTTCACTTTCAAACTGACAGACAAACTACAAGGCTTATAAGCTTATAAATGGCATATGAATAATGCCATCAAAGTGCAGGTAAAGAGAGCAAGACACCATGAATTCTGTTTAGCTACAAAAGGTAAATAAAGAAAAGTACTTGTATGATAATCTATGATAAGCTAAAGCCAAGTAAGCGGTGCACAAAACACCAGAAAAGATTGATAAGATTCTTGGATCCATGGCTTTTGAATATAAGTCTATGAAGTTTCACATTACAATTTGCTTCTGCTTCCCCACCTTCAACCCTGTGTTCAGTCATGGTCACTTCTTGAAAACAGACAGACAGAATGGCCATAGTACAGACGGGAGCAATCATTATTATTCCCAGACTGAGAAATAAATCCTATGAGAGGTGGCTAGACAACTCATTTAGCATAGAAAAGAAAGGGTTAAGAGACATTGATACAGGTATTCAGAATTATCAACAAAGGCTTTGATCAAAATCGTCTGAAGAAGCTATTTAAGGCCACTTATAGTAATGGATACAAACTTGTGTGCAAGCATTGTAACTGGAATTAGGCAAAGTCCTTTTCCTCAATAGATTTTTAACAAATAGGGGGAGAAAGAATACTTCCCACGCATTCCCTGCGTGTTGTAGAAGGCGACTAAAAGGGAAGGGAGCAGGGGGCTGGAAATCCTCCCCTCTCGTTTTTTTTTTTTTTTAAATTTTCCAAAAGAAGGAACACATGGGGCCAGGTGAGGATATTCCAAAAAAGGCCCAGTCCTCTGTTCTTAGCGCTACCTCGCTAACGTGGGAAATGGCGAATAGTTTAAAAGAAAGAAGAATATATATATATATTTATCCCTGGGGATAGGGGATTAAGAATACTTCCCACGTATTCCCTGCGTGTCATAGAAAGCGACTAAAAGGGGAGGGAGCGGGGGGGCTGGAAATCCTCCCCTCTTGTTTTTTTTAAAATTTTCCAAAAGAAGGAACAGAGGGGGCCAGGTGAGGATATTCCAAAAAAAGGCCCAGTCCTCTGTTCTTAGCGCTACCTTGCTAACGCGGGAAATGGCGAATAGTTAAAATATATATATATATATATATATATATATATATATATATATATATATATATATATATATATATATACACACATACACATATATATACACACACACATATATATATATATTTTTTTTTTTATACCTCGTCGCTGTCTCCCGCGTTTGCGAGGTAGCGCAAGGAAACAGACGAAAGAAATGGCCCAACCCCCCCCATACACATGTATATACACACGTCCACACATGCAAATATACATACCTACACAGCTTTCCATGGTTTACCCCGGACGCTTCACATGCCTTGATTCAATCCACTGACAGCATGTCAACCCTTGTATACCACATCGCTCCAATTCACTCTATTCCTTGCCCTCCTTTCACCCTCCTGCATGTTCAGGACCCGATCACACAAAATCCTTTTCACTCCATCTTTCCACCTCCAATTTGGTCTCCCTCTTCTCCTCATTCCCTCCACCTCCGACACATATATCCTCTTGGTCAATCTTTCCTCACTCATTCTCTCCATGTGCCCAAACCATTTCAAAACACCCTCTTCTGCTCTCTCAACCACGCTCTTTTTATTTCCACACATCTCTCTTACCCTTACGTTACTTACTCGATCAAACCACCTCACACCACACATTGTCCTCAAACATCTCATTTCCAGCACATCCATCCTCCTGCGCACAACTCTATCCATAGCCCACGCCTCGCAACCATACAACATTGTTGGAACCACTATTCCTTCAAACATACCCATTTTTGCTTTCCGGGATAATGTTCTCGACTTCCACACATTTTTCAAGGCTCCCAAAATTTTCGCCCCCTCCCCCACCCTATGATCCACTTCCGCTTCCATGGTTCCATCCGCTGACAGATCCACTCCCAGATATCTAAAACACTTCACTTCCTCCAGTTTTTCTCCATTCAAACTCACCTCCCAATTGACTTGACCCTCAACCCTACTGTACCTAATAACCTTGCTCTTATTCACATTTACTCTTAACTTTCTTCTTCCACACACTTTACCAAACTCCGTCACCAGCTTCTGCAGTTTCTCACATGAATCCGCCACCAGCGCTGTATCATCAGCGAACAACAACTGACTCACTTCCCAAGCTCTCTCATCCCCAACAGACTTCATACTTGCCCCTCTTTCCAAGACTCTTGCATTTACCTCCCTAACAACCCTATCCATAAACAAATTAAACAACCATGGAGACATCACACACCCCTGCCGCAAACCTACATTCACTGAGAACCAATCACTTTCCTCTCTTCCTACACGTACACATGCCTTACATCCTCGATAAAAACTTTTCACTGCTTCTAACAACTTGCCTCCCACACCATATATTCTTAATACCTTCCACAGAGCATCTCTATCAACTCTATCATATGCCTTCTCCAGATCCATAAATGCTACATACAAATCCATTTGCTTTTCTAAGTATTTCTCACATACATTCTTCAAAGCAAACACCTGATCCACATATATATATATATATATATATATATATATATATATATATATATATATATACACATATATACATATATACATATATATACATACATATACATATATATACATATATCATTTATTATTTTATTATACTTTGTCGCTGTCTCCCGCGTTTGCGAGGTAGCGCAAGGAAACAGACGAAAGAAATGGCCCAACCCCCCCCCCATATACATGTATATACATACGTCCACACACGCAACTATACATACCCACACAGCTTTCCATGGTTTACCCCAGACGCTTCACATGCCCTGATTCAATCCACCGACAGCACGTCAACCCCGGCATACCACCTCGCTCCAATTCACTCTGTTCCTTGCCCTCCTTTCACCCTCCTGCATGTTCAGGCCCCGATCACACAAAATCTTTTTCACTCCATCCTTCCACCTCCAATTTGGTCTCCCTCTTCTCCTCGTTCCCTCCACCTCTGACACATATATCCTCTTGGTCAATCTTTCCTCACTCATTCTCTCCATGTGACCAAACCATTTCAAAACACCCTCTTCTGCTCTCTCAACCACGCTCTTTTTATTTCCACACATCTCTCTTACCCTTACGTTACTTACTCGATCAAACCACCTCACACCACACATTGTCCTCAAACATCTCATTTCCAGCACATCCATCCTCCTGCGCACAACTCTATCCATAGTCCACGCCTCGCAACCATACAACATTGTTGGAACCACTATTCCTTCAAACATACCCATTTTTGCTTTCCGAGATAATGTTCTCGACTTCCACACATTCTTCAAGGCTCCCAGAATTTTCGCCCCCTCCCCCACCCTATGATCCACTTCCGCTTCCATGTTTCCATCCGCTGCCAGATCCACTCCCAGATATCTAAAACACTTCACTTCCTCCAGTTTTTCTCCATTCAAACTCACCTCCCAATTGACTTGACCCTCAACCCTACTGTACCTAATAACCTTGCTCTTATTCACACACATATATATATATATATATATATATATATATATATATATTTTTTCATACTATTCGCCATTTCCCGCGATAGCGAGGTAGCGTTAAGAACAGAGGACTGGGCCTTTGAGGGAATACCCTCACCTGGCCCCCTTCTCTGTTCCTTCTTTTGGAAAAAAAAAAAAAAAATATATATATATATATATATATATATATATATATATATATATATATATATATATATATTTTTTTTTTTTTATACTTTGTCGCTGTCTCCCGCGTTTGCGAGGTAGCGCAAGGAAACAGACGAAAGAAATGGCCCAACCCACCCCCATACACATGTATATACATATGTCCACACACGAAAATATAAATACCTTCACAGCTTTCCATGGTTTACCCCAGACGCTTCACATGCCCTGATTCAATCCACTGACAGCACGTCAACCCCGGTATACCACATCAATCCAGTTCACTCTATTCCTTGCCCTCCTTTCACCCTACTGCATGTTCAGGCTCCGATCACACAAAATCTTTTTCACTCCATCCTTCCACCTCCAATTTGGTCTCCCACTTCTCCTCGTTCCCTCCACCTCCGACACATATATCCTCTTGGTCAATCTTTCCTCACTCATTCTCTCCATGTGCCCAAACCATTTCAAAACACCCTCTTCTGCTCTCTCAACCACGCTCTTTTTATTTCCACACATCTCTCTTACCCTTACGTTACTTACTCGATCAAACCACCTCACACCACACATTGTCCTCAAACATCTCATTTCCAGCACATCCACCCTCCTGCGCACAACTGTATCCATAGCCCACGCCTCGCAACCATACAACATTGTTGGAACCACTATTCCTTCAAACATACCCATTTTTGCTTTCCGAGATAATGTTCTCGACTTCCACACATTCTTCAAGGCTCCCAGGATTTTCGCCCCCTCCCCCACCCTATGATCCACTTCCGCTTCCATGGTTCCATCCGCTGCCAGATCCACTCCTAGATATCTAAAACACTTTACTTCCTCCAGTTTTTCTCCATTCAAACTTACCTCCCAATTGACTTGACCCTCAACCCTACTGTACCTAATAACCTTGCTCTTATTCACATTTACTCTTAACTTTCTTCTTTCACACACTTTACCAAACTCAGTCATCAGCTTCTGCAGTTTCTCACATGAATCAGCCAACAGCGCTGTATCATCAGCGAACAACAACTGACTCACTTCCCAAGCTCTCTCATCCCCAACAGACTTCATACTTGCCTCTCTTTCGAAAACTCTTGCATTCACCTCCCCAACAACCCCATCCAAAAACAAATTAAACAACCATGGAGACATCACACACCCCTGCCACAAACCTACATTCACTGAGAACCAATCACTTTCCTCTCTTCCTACACGTACACATGCCTTACATCCTCGATAAAAACTTTTCACTGCTTCTAACAACTTGCCTCCCACACCATATATTCTTAATACCTTCCACAGAGCATCTCTATCAACTCTATCATATGCCTTCTCCAGATCCATAAATGCTACATACAAATCCATTTGCTTTTCTAAGTATTTCTCACATACATTCTTCAAAGCAAACACCTGATCCACACATCCTCTACCACTTCTGAAACCACACTGCTCTTCCCCAATCTGATGCTCTGTACATGCCTTCACCCTCTCAATCAATACCCTCCCATATAATTTACAAGGAATACTCAACAAACTTATACCCCTGTAATTTGAGCACTCACTCTTATCCCCTTTGCCTTTGTACAATGGCACTATGCACGCATTCCGCCAATCCTCAGGCACCTCACCATGAGTCATACATACATTAAATAACCTTAACAACCAGTCAATAATACAGTCACCCCCTTTTTTAATAAATTCCACTGCAATACCATCCAAACCTGCTGCCTTGCCGGTTTTTATCTTCCACAAAGCTTTTACAACCTCTTCTCTGTTTACCAAATCATTTACCAAATCATATACATATGTACATAATTCATACTGTCTGCCATCATTCATTCCGAATGCCTCCCCGCCACACATGAAATAACAACTCCATTCCCCCTCATGTGCGCGAGTTAGCGCAAGGAAAAGACAACAAAGGCCACATTCGTTCACACTCAGTCTCTAGCTGTCATGTAATATTGCCCCGAAACCATAGCTCCCTTTCCACATCCAGGCCCCACAGAACTTTCCATGGTTTACCCCAGACACTTCATATGCCCTGGTTCAATCCATTGATAGCATGTCAATCCCGGTATACTACATCGTTCCAATATACTCTATTCCTTCTACGCCTTTCACCCTCCTGCATGTTCAGGCTCCGATCACTCAAAATCTTTTTCACTCCATCTTTCCACCTCCAATTTGGTCTCCCACTTCTCCTTGTTCCCTCCACCTCTGACAAATATATGGTGTTGGTCAATCTTTCCTCACTCATTATCTCCATGTCACCAAACCATTTCAAAACATCCTCTTCTGCTGTCTCAACCACACTCTCTTTATTACCACACATCTCTCTTACCGTATTATTACTTACTCCATCAAACCACCTCTCACCATATACTGTTCTCAAACATCTCATTTCCAGGACATCCACCCTCCTCTGCACAACTCTATCTATAGTGTTACGAACTCAATACTTGTTGGGGCAAGGTCGCCAGTAATATATATATATATGTTACAAATACTATACTGATCCTCGTCTTTGCAAGGACGTTAGATTTGTTAAGTTGCACAACTCAGGATAACACTGTCTGAAAGTTATGGTATTGAATTAAAGACCAGCATTACATTAAATCTACTTATAATGAAAGAATTCAAAGGTACAAGGTGAACACATAAATCAGGGATGAATCACTGACGTTAACATTGAATATGAGTCAAACATGGAACATGAATTAACTTTGAACATGAGTTAACACTTGTACATGAGTTAACATTTGTACATGAGTTAACATTCCAGATAAGATTTTGAGCCAGGAGGTCTCTTTCCTTTATGACAGTTCTTCGATAGCATTACAATTTGATAATTATAACAGGCTTACAAGCTTACAGCAAAGTACTCGGGTAATGGGCTTACAGGCTTACAGCACAGTACTCGGGTAACGGGCTTACAGCAGGGGGACAACATTTACCTTGCTGTGCTAGAGAGAGAGGAATCTCAGCAGGTGTCATGGGTATTTATTACAAAGACGAGTCTCCACCCTGCTAGCTATAACACCACCCTTGATTGGCTATGGGACTAAGAGCACTTGTGATTGGTTGGGGTATTCTAGCGTTGCACATCCTGGGCAGCTCACACTCCTCATTTAAACCTGCAGCGATGACATGTCCAGTATAGTGGTGAAATACTCCGTAACTGATTGACAACTCAAGGACAAATGACCATCTGGCTTGGAAACTAAATCATTAAGCCTAATACTTGGTGGGAAGAGAAGCTCCGAGCCATTCTCAGAGGAAGACATCTCTATACACAAGGTCACACACACGTTATATACACGAACATGTGGGCACACGTGCACACGTTCGTAACACCCCCCTCCTTAAAGGAGAAAATTCCTAGAAGAGGAATTTTCTTACCTTAAGAGCGGGATAAACAATCAGCTAACACATTATGTGCGCCAGCAATATGGTGAATATCTAAATTATACTCTTGAAGGAACAAGGCCCACTTAGTTAACCTTTGATTCTTATCTCGGAACTTATTAACATACTTCAATGGGTGGTGATCAGTATACACCCTGATGACATTGCCTGAGGGACACAAATAAACATGAAAGTGATGCAATGCTAATATTAGAGACAAAAGTTCCTTCTCAATGGTGGAATAATTCCTTTGGGCTTGATTGAATTTCTTACTAACTTACAGGGTGCTCAACACGCTTCTCGTCCTCCGTTCCTGAGACTCTCTTGAATGGGCGTGAGACAACTCCTCCGTCTCACCCACTGACTCTTGTACGGACTCACTCTCAGGGAGAGTCTTCAAATCCTCCATCTCCATGGAGGCTACACCAGGGGAGATTGAATTTCTTACTAACTTACAGGGTGCTCAACATGCTTCTCGTCCTCCGTTCCTGAGACTCTCTTGAATGGGCGTGAGACAACTCCTCCATCTCACCCACTGACTCTCGTACGGACTCACTCTCAGGGAGAGTCTTCAAATCCTCCGTCTCCATGGAGGCTACACCAGGGGAGAGGGTATCACACAGTTTCCTCTCGCTGGTCATCCTCAAATCCTGAGTCTCTCTTGAATGGGCTCGAGACAAATCTTGAGTCTCCCCCACTGACTCTTGTACGGACTCAAAACTAGCACAGGAGGTATCACACAGCTTCTCCTCACTAATTTCATCCTCAGGGAGAGTCTTCTCTCTTGAATGGGCATGAGACAAATCCTAAGTCTCACCCACTGACTCTCGTATGGACTCGTAACCAGCACAGGAGGTATCACACATCTTCTCCTCACTAATTTCATCCTCAGGGAGAGTCTTCTCTCTTGAATGGGCGCAAGACAAATCCTTAGTCTCACCCACTGAATCTCGTTCGGACTCAAAACAAGCACAGGAGGTATCACACAGCTTCTCCTCACTGATTTCATCCTCGGATGATGTCCTCAGTTCCTGAGTCTCTCTTGAATGGGCGCAAGACAAACCCTCAGTCTCAACGGAGTCTACAACATGGGAGACGGTATCACACAGCTCCCTCTCACTAGACTCACTCGTAGGGAGAGACGTCACTTCCTCCATTTTAACGGAGTCTATACCAGGGGAGAGGGTATCATAAAGCCTCCTCTCGCTGGCCTCACTCTCAGGGAGAGTCTTCAAATCCTCTGTCTCAATGGAGGCTACACCAGGGGAGAGGGTATCACACAGTTTCCTCTCACTGGTCTCACTCTCAGGAAGAGTCTTTAAGTCCACCGTCTCAATGGAGTCTACACCAGGGGAGAGGGTATCACACAGCTTCCTCTCACTGGTCTCAGTCGGAGGGAGAGTCTGAACTTCCTGCGTTTCAATGGAGTCTATACCAGGGGAGAGGGTATCACACAGCTTCCTCTCGCTGGTCTCCACTTCCTCTGTTTCAACGGTTATGTCCTAAGGCACACGGCCTGCCGTGCCAGCTGTCATGGACCTGGCATCATCGTGGTTGGGGACTATCTCTGGTACCTCTTCATCAAGCTGCACTGCCTCCGTGGACTCCACCGGGCCCGTAAGCGACACTGGCATTGGGTTCATCTTCCCACCCGCTAGATCACTGCCTAACACAAAGTCCACACCTGAGACAGGTAACCTATTTACAACCCCTATGAGAGCATGGCCCATGAAGAGATCTGTTTCTACCCTCACACTGACTAGTGGAGCTTCCTTGGGACCCGACAGTCCATCTAGCAAGACTCGGTCTCCAAACTCTCCTCGCGGCACCAAGCCTTGGATATCCAACATCAGGGACTGCAGCGCACCAGAATCCCATAATATGATCACTTTTCGTCATACACCACATCTACTAACATAGCCCTCAGAAAGGAACGCATTGTAGTTCCCACAGAACGGATCCTTAACTACAGATTGATTAACACTCTCGCAACCCCTTACTTTCCTAAGAGCAGGGACAGCCTCACCTACTTTACTAAGTGGCCCTAAAGTTGAGACGAGATTCACCGATCTACTCTTGGTAGAATCTCTGGATTCCTTCTCTCAAGCCCAGCAATCCTTCATCTGGTGCCCAGCCTTGCCACAATAAAAACAACTCTTAACTCTGTTGGAGTATTTCCCCTGACTTTTATGAGTTACCAGCAAGGTAGCAGAGTCAGGTGGGATTACATAACCATTGGTCGTCCCTCTGCCGTCAAAGCCCTTTGAACGCCTGCCCGTGTCAAGTTCACTGAACTTCGGTACGAGATGTAAGTTACCCAACTGGGACAACACTGGTCCTGATGGTAAAGCATTAAGTCTAAGTTTTTCACGTTCGAGCGCGAACCTAGCTTGTTCAGTCTTCTCCTTTTGTAACTGTGTTGTGCATTGACCTAAGCTATCTCTAGCTGAATTCGCCAGTAATTGAGATCAACATTAACATCACGAGGGATATGGGGAGGGATCGAGACTTCGGCTGACCTCAACGACATGATTAATGAGTCGAGGAGAGAGATTCCGTTAAGGCAAGAAATATCCTGGCGAGGTCGCCAATTTATATGTTACGAACTCAATACTTGTTGGGGCAAGGTCGGCAGTAACATATATATGTTACAAATACTATACTGATCCTCGTCTTTGCAAGGACGTTAGATTTGTTAAGTTGCAACACTCAGGATAACACTGTCTGAAAGTTATGGGATTGAATTAAAGACCAGAATTACATTAAATCTATTTATAATGAAAGAATTCAAATGTACAAGGTGAACACATAAATCAGGGATGAATCATTGACGTTAACATTGAACATGAGTTAAACATGGAACATGAATTAACATTGAACATGAGTTAACATTTGTACACGAGTTAACATTCCAGATAAGATTTTGAGCCAGGAGGTCTCTTTCCTTTATGACAGTTCTTCGATAACATTACACTTTGATAATTATAACGGGCGTACAAGCTTACAGCACAGTACTCGGGTAACGGGATTACAAGCTTACAGCACAGTACTCAGGTAATGGGCTTACAGGCTTACAGCACAGTACTCGGGTAACGGGCTTACAGGCTTACAGCAGGGGGATAACACTTACCTCGCTGGGCTAGAGAGAGAGGAATCTCAGCGGGTGTCATGGGTATTCATTACAAAGACCAGTCTCCGCCCTGCTAGCTATAACACCACCCTTGATTGGCTATAGGACTAAGAGCAATTGTAATTGGTTGGGGTATTCTAGCATCGCACATCCTGGGCAGCTCACACTCCTCTTGTTTAAATCTGCAGCAATGACATGTCCCGTACGGCGGTGAAATACTCCGTAACTGATTGACAACTCAAGGACAAATGACCATCTGGCTTCAAAATTAAATCATTAAGCCTAATGCTTGGTGGGAAGAGAAGCTCCGATCCATTCTCAGAGGAAGACATCTCTATAAACAAGGTCACACACATGTTATATACACGAACATGTGGGCACAAATGCACACGTTCGTAACAATAGCCAACACCTCACAACCATATAACATTGTTGGAACCACCATTCCTTCAAACATACCCATTTTTGCTTTATGAGATAATGTTCTCGACTTCCACATATTCTTCAACGCTCCCAGAACGTTCGCCCCCTACCCAACCCTGTGATTCACTTCCACTTCCATGGTTCCATCCGCTGCCAAATCCATTCCCAGATATCTAAAGCAATTTACTTTCTCCAGTTTTTCTCCACTCAAACTTACCTCCCAACTGACTTGTCCCTCAACCCTACTGTACCTAATAACCTTGCTCTTATTCCCATTTACCCTCAGCTTTCTTCTTTCACACACTTTACCAAACTCAGTCATCAGCCTCTGCAGTATCTCACACGGATCAGCCACCAGCGCTGTATCATCATCAAACAACAACTGACTCACTTTCCAAGTTCTCTCATCCACAACAGACTGCATACTTGCCCCTCTTTCCAAAACTCTTGCATTCACCTGCCTAACAACCCCATCCATAAACAAATCAAACAACCATGGAGACATCACAATCCTCTGCTGCAAACCGACATTCACTAAGAACCAATCACTTTCCTCTCTCCCTACACGTACACATGCCTTATATCCTCGATAAAAACTTTTCACTGCTTCTAACAACTTGTCTCCCACACCATATATTCTTAATACCTTCCACAGAGCATCTCTATCAACTCTACAATATGCCTTCTCCAGATGCATAAGTGCTACATACAAATCCATTTGCTTTTCTAAGTATTTCTCACATACATTCTTCAAAGCAAACATCTGATCCACATACCCTCTACCACTTCTGAAACCACACTGCTCTTCCCCAATCTGATGCTCTATACATGCCTTCACTCTCTCATTCAATACCTTCCCATATAATTTACCAGGAATACTCAACAAACTTATACCTCTGTAATTTGAGCACTCACTTTTATCCCCTTTGCCTCTGTACAATGGCACTAGGCAAGCATTCCGCCAATCCTCAGGCACCTCACCATGAGTCATACATACATTAAATAACATTACCAACCAGTCAGCAATACAGCCACCCCCTTTTTTAATAAATTCCATTGCAATACCATCCAAACATGCTGCCTTGCCGGCTTTCATCTTCCGCAAAGCTTTTACTACCTCTTCTCTGTTTACCAAATCATTTTCCCTAACACTCTCACTTTGCACACCACCTCGACCATAACACCCTATATCTGCCACTCTCTCATCAAACACATTCAACAAACCTTCAAAATACTCCCTCCATCTCCATTATCACATCACCACTACTTGTTATCACCTCCCCATTAGCCCCTTCACTGAAGTTCCCATTTGTTCCCTTGTCTTACGCACTTTATTTACCTCTTTCCAAAACATCTTTTTATTCTCCCTAAAATTTAATGATTCTCTCCCACCCCATCTCTTATTTTGTCCTATTTTTCACCTCTTGTACCTTTCTCATGACATCCTGCCTCTTTCTTTTATACATCTCCCAGTCATTTACATTATTTCCATGCGAAAATTGTCCAAATGCCTCTCTCTTGTCTTTCACTGATAATCTTATTTCTTCATCCCACCACTCACTACCATTTCTAATCTGCCCATCTCCCAAGCTTCTCATGCCACAAGCATCTTTTGAGCAAGCCATCACTGCTTCCCTAAATACATCCCATTCCTCCCCCACTCCCCTCACGTCTTTTGTTCTCACCTTTTTCCACTATATACTCAAGTCTCTCCTGATACTTCCTCACACAAGTCTCATTCCCAAGCACCCTTACTCTCACGACTCTTTTCACCCCAACAGTCTCTCTTCTTCTCTGAAAACCTCTACAAATCTTCACCTTCGCCTCCACAAGACAATGATCAGACATCCCTCCAGTTGCACCTCTCAGCACATTAACATCCAAGAGTCTCTCTTTCGCGCGCCTATCAATTAACACGTAATCCAATAACACTCTCTGGCCATCTCTCCTACTTACGTATACTTATGTATATCTCTCTTTTTAAACCAGGTATTCCCAATCACCAGTTGTTTTTCAGCAAATAAATCTACAAGCTCTTCACCATTTCCATTTACAACACTGAACACCCCATGTACACCAATTGTTCCCTCAACTTCCACATTACTCACCTTTTCATTCAAATCACTCATCACTATAACCCGGTCTTACGCATCAAAACTACTAACACACTCACTCAGCTGCTCCCAAAACACTTGTCTCTCATGTTCCTTCTTCTCATGCCCAGGTGCATATGCACCAATAATCACCCATCTCTCTCCATCAACTTTCAGGTTTCCTCATATCATTCTAGAGTTTACTATCTTACACTCTATCACATACTACCAACACTCCTGTTTCAGGAGTAGTTCTACTCCTTCCCTTGCTCTTGTCCTCTCACTAACCCCTGACTTTACTCTCAAGACATTCCAAAACCACTCTTCCCACTCCCGCTCGCTCCCGCCGCCCGCTCCCATCCCCTTTAGTCGCCTTCTACGACATGTGAGAAATGCATGGGAAGTATTCTTTCTCCCCTATCCCAAGGGGATATATATATATATATATATATATATATATATATATATATATATATATATATATATATATATATATATATATATATATATATTTTTTTAAAAATATAGATATACATATATATATATATATATATATATATATATATATATATATATATATATATATATATATATATATATATATATATTTGATTATTATTATCATTTTGCTTTGTCGCTGTCTCCCGTGTTTGCGAGGTAGCGCAAGGAAACAGATGAACGAAATGGCCCAACCCATCCCCATACACATGTATATACATATACGTCCACAAACGCAGATATACATACCTATACATCTCAATGTACACATATATATATACACACACAAACATATACATATATACACATGTACATAATTCATACTGTCTGCCTTTATTTATTTCAATCGCCATCTCGCTACACATGGAATAACATACCCCTCCCCCCTCATGTGTGCGACGTAGCGCTAGGAAAAGACAACAAAGGCCCCATTTGTTCACACTCATTCTCTAGCTGTCATGTAATAATGCCCGAAACCACAGCTCCCTTTCCACATCCAAGCCCCACACAACTTTCCATGGTTTACCCCAGACGCTTCACATGCCGATTCAATCCACTGACAGCACGTTGACCCCAGTATACCACATCGATCCAATTCACTCTATTCCTTGCCTGCCTTTCACCCTCCTGCATGTTCAGGCCCCGATCACTCAAAATCTTTTTCACTCCATCTTTCCACGTCCAATTTGGTCTCCCACTTCTCCTTGTTCCCTCCACCTCCGACACATATATCCTCTTGGTCAATCTTTCCTCACTCATTCTCTCCATGTGCCCAAACCATTTCAAAACACCCTCTTCTGCTCTCTCAACCACGCTCTTTTTATTTCCACACATCTCTCTTACCCTTACATTACTTACTCAATCAAACCACCTCACACCACATATTGTCCTCAAACATCTCATTTCCAGTGCATCCACCCTCCTGCGCACAACTCTATCCATAGCCCACACCTCGCAACCATACAACATTGTTGGAACCACTATTCTGAAGGAATAACCTTGCTCTTATTCACATTTACTCTCAGCTTTCTTCTTTCAAACACTTTACCAAACTCAGTCACCAGCTTCTGCAGTTTCTCATATGAATCAGCCAACAGCGCTGTATCACCAGCGAACAACAACTGACTCACTTCCCAAGCTCTCTCATCCACGACAGACTGCATACTTGCCGCTCTTTCCAAAACTCTTGCATTCCCCTCCCTAACAACTCCATCCATATACAAATTAAACAACCATGGAGAAATCACACACCCCTGCCAAAAACCTACATTCACTGAGAACCAATCACTTTCCTCTCTCCCTACACGTACACATGCCTTACATCCTTGATATAAACTTTTCAATGCTCCTAACAACTTGCCTCCCACACCATATATTCTTAATATCTTCCACAGCATCTCTATCAACTCTATCATATGCCTTCTCCAGATCCATAAATGCTACATACAAAACCACTTGCTTTTCTAAGTATTTCTCACATACATTCTTCAAAGGAAACACCTGATCCACACATCCTCTACCACTTCTGAAACAACACTGCTCTTCCCCAATCTGATGCTCTGTAAATGCCTTCACCCTCTCAATCAATACCCTCCCATATAATTTCCCAGGAATACTCAACAAACTTATATCTCTGTAATTTAAGCACTCACCTTTGTCCCCTTTGCCTTTGTACAATGGCACTATGCAAGCATTCCACCAATCCTCAGGCACCTCACCATGAATTATACATACATTAAATAACCTTACCAACCAGTCAACAATACAATCACCCCCCTTTTTAATAAATTCCACTGCAATACCATCCAAACCTTCTGCCTTGCCGGCTTTCATCTTCCGCAAAGCTTTTACTTCCTCTTCTCTGTTTACCAAATTATTTTCCCTAACCCTCTAACTTTGCACACCACCTCGACCAAAACACCCTATATCTGCCACTCTATCATCAAACACATTCAACAAACCTTCAAAATACTCACTCCATCTCCTTCTCACATCACCACTACTTGTTATCACCTACCCATTAGCCCCCTTCACTGAAGTTCCCATTTGTTCCCTTGTCTTACGCACTTTATTTACCTTCTTCCAAAACATCTTTTTATTCTCCCTAAAATTTAATGATACTCTCTCACCCCAACTCTCATTTGCCCTCTTTTTCACCTCTTGCACCTTTCTCTTGACCTCCTGCCTCTTTCTTTTATACATCTCCCATTCATTTGCATCATTTCCCTGAAAAATTCATCCAAATCCCTCTCTCTTCTCATTCACTAATAATCTTACTTCTTCATCCCACCACTCACTACCCTTTCTAATCTGCCCACCTCCCACGATTCTCATGCCACAAGCATCTTTTGTGCAAGCCATCACTGCTTCCCTAAATACATCCCATTCCTCCCCCACTCCCCTTACTTCCTTTGTTCTCACCTTTTTCCTTTGTGTACTCAGTCTCTCCTGGTACTTCCTCACACAAATCTTCCCAAGCTCACTCACTCTCACCACTCTCTTCACCCCAACATTCTCTCTTCTGAAAACCTCTACCAATCTTCACCTTCGCCTCCACAAGATAATGATCAGACATCCCTCCAGTTGCACCTCTCAGCACATTAACACCCAAAAGTCTCTCTTACGCGTGCCTATCAATTAACACGTAATCCAATAATGCTCTCTGGCCATCTCCCCTACTTACATACGTATACTTATGTATATCTCTCTTTTTAAACCAGGTATTCCCAATCACCAGTCCTTTTTCAGCACATAATTCTACAAGCTCCTTACCATTTCCATTTACAACACTGAACACCCCATGTATACCAATTATTCCCTCAACTGCCACATTACTCACCTTTGCATTCAAATCACCCATCACTATAACCCGGTCTTGTGCATCAAAACTACTAACATACTCATTCAGCTCCTCCCAAAACACTTGCCTCTCATGATCTTTCTTCTCATGCTCAGGTGAATATGCACCAATAATCACCCCTCTCTCTCCATCAACTTTCAGTTTTACCCGTATCAATCTCGAGTTTACTTTCTTACACTGTATCACATACTCCCACCACTCCTGTTTCAGGAGTAGAGCTACTCCTTCCCTTGCTCTTGTCCTCTCACTAACCCCTGACTTTACTCACAAGACATTCCCAAACCACTCTTCCCCTTTACCCTTGAGCTTCGTTTCACTCAGAGGCAAAACATCTAGGTTCCTTTCCTCAAACATACTACCTATCTCTCCTTTTGTCTCATCCTGGTTACATCCGCACACATTTAGACACCCTAATCTGAGCCTTCGAGGAGGATGAGGACTCCCCACGTGACTCCTTCTTCTGTTCCCCCTTTTAAAAAGTTTATATATATATATATATATATATATATATTTTTTTTTTTTTTATACTAATCGCCATTTCCCGCATTAGCGAGGTAGCTTTAAGAACAGAGGATGAGGACTGGGCCTTTGAGGGAATATCCTCACCTGGCCCCTTTCTCTGTTTCTTCTTTTGGAAAAAAAAAAAAAAATGAGGGGAGGATTTCCAGCCTCCCGCTCCCTTCCCTTTTAGTCGCCTTCTATGACACGCAGGGAATACGTGGGAAATATTCTTTCTCCCCTATCCCCAGGGATAATATATATATATATATATATATATATATATATATATATATATATATATATATATATATATATTTTTTTTTTTTTTTTTTTTTTTTTTTATACTTTGTCGCTGTCTCCCGCGTTTGCGAGGTAGCGCAAGGAAACAGACGAAAGAAATGGCCCAACCCCCCCCCCCATACACATGTACATACGTCCACACACGCAAATATACATACCTACACAGCTTTCCATGGTTTACCCCAGACGCTTCACATGCCTTGATTCAATCCACTGACAGCACGTCAACCCCTGTATACCACATCGCTCCAATTCACTCTATTCCTTGCCCTCCTTTCACCCTCCTGCATGTTCAGGCCCCGATCACACAAAATCTTTTTCACTCCATCTTTCCACCTCCAATTTGGTCTCCCTCTTCTCCTCGTTCCCTCCACCTCCGACACATATATCCTCTTGGTCAATCTTTCCTCACTCATTCTCTCCATGTGCCCAAACCATTTCAAAACACCCTCTTCTGCTCTCTCAACCACGCTCTTTTTATTTCCACACATCTCTCTTACCCTTACGTTACTCACTCGCTCAAACCACCTCACACCACACATTGTCCTCAAACATCTCATTTCCAGCACATCCATCCTCCTGCGCACATCTCTATCCACAGCCCACGCCTCGCAACCATACAACATTGTTGGAACCACTATTCCTTCAAACATACCCACTTTTGCTTTCCGAGATAATGTTCTCGACTTCCACACATTTTTCAAGGCTCCCAAAATTTTCGCCCCCTCCCCCACCCTATGATCCACTTCCGCTTCCATGGTTCCATCCGCTGACAGATCCACTCCCAGATATCTAAAACACTTCACTTCCTCCAGTTTTTCTCCATTCAAACTCACCTCCCAATTGACTTGACCCTCACCCCTACTGTACCTAATATATATATATATATATATATATATATATATATATATATATATTTTTTTTTTTTTTTGCTTTGTCGCTGTCTCCCGCGTTTGCGAGGTAGCGCAAGGAAACAGACGAAAGAAATGGCCCAACCCACCCCCATACACATGTATATACATACGTCCACACACGCAAATATACATACCTACACAGCTTTCCATGGTTTACCCCAGACGCCTCACATGCCCCGATCCAATCCACTGACAGCACGTCAACCTGGGTATACCACATCGATCCAATTCACTCTATTCCTTGCGCTCTTTTCAACCTCCTGCATGTTCAGGCCTCAATCACACAAAATCTTTTTCACTCCATCTTTCCACCTCCAATTTGGTCTCCCACTTCTCATCGTTCCCTCCACCTCCGACACATATATCCTCTCGGTCAATCTTTCCTCACTCATTCTCTCCATGTGCCCAAACCATTTCAAAACACCCTCTTCTGCTCTCTCAACCACGCTCTTTTTATTTCCACACATTTCTCTTACCCTTACATTACTTACTCGATCAAACCACCTCACACCACACATTGTCCTCAAACATCTCATTTCCAGCACATCCATCCTCCTGCGCACAACTCTATCCATCGCCCATGCCTAGCAACCATACAACATTGTTGGAACCACTATTCCTTCAAACATACCCATTTTTGCTTTCCGAGATAATGTTCTCGACTTCCACACATTCTTCAAGGCTCCCAGGACTTTCGCCCCCTCCCCCACCCTATGATCCACTTCCGCTTCCATGGTTCCATCCGCTGCCAGATCCAATCCCAGATATCTAAAACACTTTACTTCCTCCAGTTTTTCTCCATTCAAACTTACCTCCCAATTGACTTGACCCTTAACCCTACTGTACCTAATAACTTTGCTCTTATTCACATTTACTCTTAACTTTCTTCTTTCACACACTTTACCAAACTCAGTCACCAGCTTCTGCAGTTTCTCACATGAATCAGCCACCAGCGCTGTATCATCAGCGAACAACAACTGACTCATTTCCCAAGCTCTCTCATCCCCAACAGACTTCATACTTGCCCCTCTTTCCAAAACTCTTGCATTTACCTCTCTAACAACCCCATCCATAAACAAATTAAACAACCATGGAGACATCACACATCCCTGCCACAAACCTACATTCACTGAGAACCAATCACTTTCCTCTCTTCCTACACGTACACATGCCTTACATCCTCGGTAAAAACTTTTCACTGCTTCTAACAACTTGCCTCCCACACCATATATTCTTAATACCTTCCACTGAGCATCTCTATCAACTCTATCATATGCCTTCTCCAGATCCATAAATGCTACATACAAATCCATTTGCTTTTCTAAGTATTTCTCACATACATTCTTCAAAGCAAACACCTGATCCACACATCCTCTACCACTTCTGAAACCACACTGCTCTTCCCCAATCTGATGCTCTGTACATGCCTTCACTCTCTCAATCAATACCCTCCCATATAATTCACCAGGAATACTCAACAAACTTATACCTCTGTAATTTGAGCACTCACTCTTATCCCCTTTGCCTTTGTACAATGGCACTATGCACGCATTCCGCCAATCCTCAGGCACCTCACCATGAGTCATACATACATTAAATAACCTAACCAACCAGTCAATAATACAGTCACCCCCTTTTTTAATAAATTCCACTGCAATACCATCCAAACCTGCTTCCTTGCCGGCTTTCATCTTCCGCAAAGCTTTTACTACCTCTTCTCTGTTTACCAAATCATTTTCCCTAACCCTTTCACTTTGCACACCACCTCGACCAAAACACCCTATATCTGCCACTCTATCATCAAACACATTCAACAAACCTTCAAAATACTCACTCCATCCCCTTCATACATCACCACTACTTGTTATCACCTCCCCATTTGCGCCCTTCACTGAAGTTCCCATTTGCTCCCTTGTCTTACGCACTTTATTTACCTCCTTCCAGAACATCTTTTTATTCTCCCTAAAATTTAATGATACTCTCTCACCCCAACTCTCATTTGCCCTCTTTTTCACCTCTTGCACCTTTCTCTTGACCTCCTGTCTCTTTCTTTTATACATCTCCCACTCAATTGCATTTTTTCCCTGCAAAAATCGTCCAAATGCCTCTCTCTTCTCTTTCACTAATAATCTTACTTCTTCATCCCACCACTCACTACCCTTTCTAATCAACCCACCTCCCACTCTTCTCATGCCACAAGCATCTTTTGCGCAATCCATCACTGATTTCCTAAATACATCCCATTCCTCCCCCACTCCCCTTACTTTCTTTGTTCTCACCTTTTTCCATTCTGTACTCAGTCTCTCCTGGTACTTCCTCACACAAGTCTCCTTCCCAAGCTCACTTACTCTCACCACCCTCTTCACCCCAACATTCACTCTTCTTTTCTGAAAACCCATACAAATCTTCACCTTAGCCTCCACAAGATAATGATCAGACATCCCTCCAGTTGCACCTCTCAGCACATTAACATCCAAAAGTCTCTCTTTCGCGCGCCTGTCAATTAACACGTAATCCAATAACGCTCTCTGGCCATCTCTCCTACTTACATATGTTTTTTTTTCTTTTTTTTTTACCTCGTCGCTGTCTCCCGCGTTTGCGAGGTAGCGCAAGGAAACAGACGAAAGAAATGGCCCAACCCCCCCCATACACATGTACATACATACGTCCACACACGCAAATATACATACCTACACAGCTTTCCATGGTTTACCCCGGACGCTTCACATGCCTTGATTCAATCCACTGACAGCACGTCAACCCCTGTATACCACATCGCTCCAATTCACTCTATTCCTTGCCCTCCTTTCACCCTCCTGCATGTTCAGGCCCCGATCACACAAAATCCTTTTCACTCCATCTTTCCACCTCCAATTTGGTCTCCCTCTTCTCCTCGTTCCCTCCACCTCCGACACATATATCCTCTTAGTCAATCTTTCCTCACTCATTCTCTCCATGTGCCCAAACCACTTCAAAACACCCTCTTCTGCTCTCTCAACCACGCTCTTTTTATTTCCACACATCTCTCTTACCCTTACGTTACTTACTCGATCAAACCACCTCACACCACACATTGTCCTCAAACATCTCATTTCCAGCACATCCATCCTCCTGCGCACAACTCTATCCATAGCCCACGCCTCGCAACCATACAACATTGTTGGAACCACTATTCCTTCAAACATACCCATTTTTGCTTTCCGGGATAATGTTCTCGACTTCCACACATTTTTCAAGGCTCCCAAAATTTTTGCCCCCTCCCCCACCCTATGATCCACTTCCGCTTCCATGGTTCCATCCGCTGACAGATCCACTCCCAGATATCTAAAACACTTCACTTCCTCCAGTTTTTCTCCATTCAAACTCACCTATGTATACTTATGTATATCTCGCTTTTTAAACCAGGTATTCCCAATCACCAGTCCTTTTTCAGCACATAAATCTACAAGCTCTTCACCATTTCCATTTACAACACTGAACACCCCATGTATACCAATTATTCCCTCAACTGCCACATTACTCACCTTTGCATTCAAATCACCCATCACTATAACCCGGTCTCGTGCATCAAAACCACTAACACACTCATTCAGCAGCTCCCAAAACACTTGCCTTTCATGATCTTTCTTCTCAGGCCCAGGTGCATATGCACCAATAATCACCCATCTCTCTCCATCAACTTTCAGTTTTACCCATATTAATCAAGAATTTACTTTCTTACATTCTATCACATACTCCCACAACTCCTGTTTCAGGAGTACTGCTACTCCTTCCCTTGCTCTTGTCCTCTCACTAACCCCTGACTTTACTCCCAAGACATTCCCAAACCACTTTTCCCCTTAACCCTTGAGCTTCGTTACACTCAGAGCCAAAACATCCAGGTTCCTTTCCTCAAACATACTACCTATCTCTCCTTTTTTCACATCTTGGTTACATCCACACACATCTAGACACCCCAGTCTGAGCCTTCGAGGAGGATGAGCACTGCCCGCGTGACTCCTTCTTCTGTTTCCCATTTTAGAAAGTTAAAAAAATACAAGGAGGGGAGGATTTCTGGCCCCCCGCTTCCGTCCCCTCTAGTCACCTTCTACGACACGCGAGGAACGCGTGGGAAGTATTCTTTCACCCAGGGATAATATATATATATATATACATATATACACACATACACATACATACGCACATATACACACACACACACACATATACATATATATACATATGAAAAATGTAAGAAACAATTTAGAAAACTGAAACTTCTAGCTTGAAATGAAATGAAAAAATGAATGTCACATAATGGTTCAACCTCTGGCTATGGAAAGGGAAATGTATAATTTATTTACACAAACGTCAATAGCAGTTCTCATCAATTTAACCACTGTATCAATAAGTTTCAATGTCTAAGCTACATTTTTTCCAATTTCACTATTTTCTTGTCAAAGCACCATGTATGAAAAACTATCACTCCAGTAACACAACTATAAGCATATATATATATATATATATATATATATGAATAAGAGCAAGGTTATTAGGTACAGTAGGGCTGAGGGTCAAGTCAATTGGGAGGTAAGTTTGAATGGAGACAAACTGGAGGAAGTAAAGTGTTTTAGATATCTGGGAGTGGATCTGGCAGCGGATGGAACCATGGAAGGGAAAGTGAATCATAGGGTGGGGGAGGGGGCGAAAATCCTGGGAGCCTTGAAGAATGTGTGGAAGTCGAGAACATTATCTGGGAAAGCAAAAATGGGTATGTTTGAAGGAATAGTGGTTCCAACAATGTTGTATGGTTGCGAGGCATGGGCTGTGGATAGAGTTGTGCGCAGGAGGGTGGATGTGCTGGAAATGAGATGTTTGAGGACAATGTGTGGTGTGAGGTGGTTTGATCGAGTAAGTAATGTAAGGGTAAGAGATGTGTGGAAATAAAAAGAGCGTGGTTGAGAGAGCAGAAGAGGGTGTTTTGAAATGGTTTGGGCACATGGAGAGAATGAGTGAGGAAAGATTGACCACCAGGATATATGTGTCGGAGGTGGATGGAACGAGGAGAAGTGGGAGACCAAATTGGAGGTGGAAAGATGGAGTGAAAAAGATTTTGTGTGATCGGGGCCTGAACATGCAGGAGGGTGAAAGGCGGGCAAGGAATAGAGTGAATTGGATCGATGTGGTATACCGGGGTCGACGTGCTGTCAGTGGATTGAATCAGGGCATGTGAAGCGTCTGGGGTAAACCATGGAAAGTTGTGTGGGGCCTGGATGTGGAAAGGGAGCTATGGTTTCGGGCATTATTGCGTGACAGCTGGAGACTGAGTGTGAACGAATGGGGTCTTTGTTGTCTTTTCCTAGTGCTACCTCGCACACATGAGGGGGGAGGGGGATGGTATTCCATGTGTGGCAAGGTGGCGACGGGAATGAATAGGGGCAGACAGTTTGAATTGTGTGCATGGGTATATATGTATGTGTCTGTGTGAATATATATGTGTACATTGAGATGTATAGGTATGTATATTTGCGTGTGTGGGCGTGTGTGTGTGTACATTGTGTATGGGGGTGGGTTGTGCCATTTCTTTCGTCTGTTTCCTTGCGCTACCTCGCAAATGCGGGAAACAGCGACAAAGCAACATAATAATAAATATATATATATATATATATATATATATATATATATATATATATATATATATATATATATATATATATATCTGAGGATAGGGGAAAAAGATCATTTCCCACGCATTTCCTGCGTGTCACAGATGGTAACTAAACAAGAGTGGAGCGGGGTCCAAAAACCCTCCCCTCCTTGTATCTTATCTTTCTAAAAGAGGAAACAGATGAACGTGTCAGGGGAGAAAGCTCATCCTCCTCAAAGGCTCAGATTGGGGTGTCTAAATGTGTGGATATAGCCAAGATCAGAAAAAAGGAGAGATAGGTAGTATGTTTGAGGAAAGGAACCTGGATGTTTTGGCTCAAAGTGAAATGAAGCTCAAGGGTAAAGGGGAAGAATGGTTTGGGAATGTCTTGGGATTAAAGTTAGGGTTTGGTTTGACAACAAGAGGAAAGGAAGGAGTAGCACTACTCATGAAGTAGGAGTAGTCTTAGAGTATAAGAAAGTAAAACTGAAAAAGGATGGAGAGAGATGGGTGATTATTGGTGCTTCTGCACCTGATCATGAGAAGAAAGACCATGAGAGGTAAGTGTTTTGGGAGCAGCTGAGCAAGTGTGTTAGTAGCCTTGATGCACGAGACTGGGTTATAGTGATGGATGACTTGAATGCAAAGGTGAGTAATGAGGCAGTTGAGGGAATAATTGGTGTACATGGGGTGTTCGGTGTTGTAAATGGAAATGGGAAGGAGCTTCTAGATTTGTGTGCTGAAAAAGGACTGGTGATTGGGAATACCTGGTTTAAAAAGAGATATAAATAAGTAAACATATGTAAGTAGGAGAGACGGCCAGAGAGCGTTATTGGATTATGTGTTAATTGATAGGCATGTGAAAGAGAGACTTTTGGATGTTAATGTTCTGAAAGGGGCAACCGAAGGGATGTCTGATCATTATCTTGTAGAGGTGAAGGTGAAGATTTGTAGAGGTTTTCAGAAAAGAAGAGAAAATATTGGGGTGAAGAGAGTGGTGAGAATAGGTAAGCTTGGAAAGGAGACTTGAGTGAGGAAGTACCAAAAGAGATTGAGTGTAGAATGGAAAAAGGTGAGAGCAAAGGACGTAAGGGGAGTAAGGGAGGAATGGGATGTATTTAGGGAAGCAGTGATGGCTTGCACAAAAGATGGCTGTGGCATGTGAAAGGAGGGAGGTGGGTAGATTTGAAAGGGTATTGAGTGGTGGGATGAAGAAGTAAGATTGTTATTGAAAGAGAAGAGGGAGGCATTTGGATGATTTTTGCAGGAAAATAGTGCACATGACTGGGAGATGTATAAAAGAAAGAGGTAGGAGGTCAAGAGAAAGGTGCAAGAGGTGAAAAAGAGGGCAAATGAGAGTTGGAGTGAGAGAGTATCTTTAAATTTTAGGGAGAACAAAAAGATGTTTTGGAAGGAGGTAAATAAAGTGCATAAGAGAAGACAACAAATGGGTATATTGGTGAAGGGGGTAATGGAGAGGTAATAACAAGTAGTGGTGAAGTAAGAAGGAGATGGAGTGAGTATTTTGAAGGTTTGTTGAATGTGTTCAATGATAGAGTGGCAGATATAGAGTGTTTTGGTCAAGCTAGTGTGTGAAGTGAGAGGGTCAGCAAGATTGTTTTGGTAAGCAGAGAAGAGGTAGCGAAAGCTTTGCGGAAGATGAAAGCCAGCAAGGCAGCAGGGTTGGATGGTATTGTAGTGGAATTCATTAAAATAATGGGTGACTGTGTTGTTGACTGGTTGGTGAGGATATTCAATGTATGTATGGTTCATGGTGAAGTGCCTGAGGATTGGCTGGATGCATGCATAGTGCCACTGTACAAAGGCAAAGGGGATAAAGGTGAGTGTTCAAATTACAGAGGTCTACGTTTGTTGAGTATTCTAAAGAAATTGTATGGGAGGTTATAGACTGAGAGGGTCAAGGCATGTACAGAGCATCAGATTGGGGAAGAGCAGTGTGGTTTCAGAAGTGGTAGAGGATGTGTGGATCAGGTGTTTGCTTTGAAGAATGTATGTCAGAAATACTTTGAAAAATAAATGGATTTGTATGTAGCATTTATGGATCTGGAGAATGCATATGATAGAGTTGATAGAGATGCTTTGTGGAAGGTATTAAGAGTATATGATGTGGGAGGTAAGTTGCTAGAAGTAGTGAAAAGTTTTTGTCGAGGATGTATGGCATGTGTACGAGTAGGAAGAGAAGTACGTGACTGGTTCCCAGTGAATGTCAGTTTGCGGCAGAGTTGAATCCACAAGTTTAGGAGAGAGGGGCAAGTATACAGTCTGTTATGGATGAGAGGACTTGGAAAGTGAGTAAGATGTTCGCTGATGATACAGCGCTGGTGGTTGATTCGGGTGAGAAACTGCAGAAGTTGGTGACTGAGTTAGGTAAATTGTGTGAAAGAAGAAAGCTGAGAGTAAATGTGAATAAGAGCAAGGTTATTAGGTTTAGTAGGGTTGAGGGACAAGTCCATTGGGAAGTAAGTTTGAATGGAGAAAAACTGGAGGAAGTGAAGTGTTTTAGATATCTGGGAGTGGATTTAGCAGCAGATGGAACCATGGAAGTGGAAGTGAGTCACAGGGTGGGGGAGGGGGCAAAGATTCTGGGAGTGTTGAAGAATGTGTGGATAGCCAGAACGTTATCTCGGAGAGCAAAAATGGGTATGTTTGAAGGAATAGTGGTTCCGACTGTTATACGGTTGCGAGGCATGGGCTATAGATAGAGTTGTGCAGAGGAGGTGGATGTGTTGGAAATTAGATGTTTGAGGTGGTTTGATCGATAAAGTAATGAAAGGGTAAGAAAGATGTGTGGCAGTAAAAAGAGTGTGGTTGACAGAGAAGAAGAATGTATTGAAATGGTTTGGTCACACAGAGAGAATGAGTGAGGAAAGACTGACAAAGAGGATATATATATATATATATATATATATATATATATATATATATATATATATTTTTTTTTTTTTTTTTTTTTGCCGCTGTCTCCCGCGTTTGCGAGGTAGCGCAAGGAAACAGACGAAAGAAATGGCCCAACCCACCCCCATACACATGCCTTGATTCAATCCACTGACAGCACGTCAACCCCGGTATACCACATCGCTCCAATTCACTCTATTCCTTGCCCTCCTTTCACCCTCCTGCATGTTCAGGCCCCGATCACACAAAATCTTTTTCACTCCATCTTTCCACCTCCAATTTGGTCTCCCTCTTCTCCTCGTTCCCTCCACCTCCGACACATATATCCTCTTGGTCAATCTTTCCTCACTCATTCTCTCCATGTGACCAAACCATTTCAAAACACCCTCTTCTGCTCTCTCAACCACGCTCTTTTTATTTCCACACATCTCTCTTACCCTTACGTTACTTACTCGATCAAACCACCTCACACCACACATTGTCCTCAAACATCTCATTTCCAGCACATCCATCCTCCTGCGCACAACTCTATCCATAGTCCACGCCTCACAACCATACAACATTGTTGGAACCACTATTCCTTCAAACATACCCATTTTTGCTTTCCGAGATAATGTTCTCGACTTCCACACATTCTTCAAGGCTCCCAGAATTTTCGCCCCCTCCCCCACCCTATGATCCACTTCCGCTTCCATGGTTCCATCCGCTGCCAGATCCACTCCCAGATATCTAAAACACTTCACTTCCTCCAGTTTTTCTGCATTCAAACTCACCTCCCAATTGAATTGACCCTCAACCCTACTGTACCTAATAACCTTGCTCTTATTCACATTTATATATATATATGTGTGTGTCAGAGTTGGAGGGAACGTGTAGAAGTGGGAGACCAAATTGGAGGTGGAAGGATCGAGTGAAAAAGACTTTGAGCATTCTGGGCCTAAACATACAGGAGGGTGAATGGCGTGCAAGGAATAGAGTGAATTGGAACGATGTGGTATACTGGGGTCGATGTGCAGTCAATGGATTGAGCCAGGGCATGTGAAATGTCTGGGGTAAAACATGGAAAATTTTGTGGCACCTGGATGTGGAAAGGGAGCTGTAGTTTTGGTGCATTACACATGACAGCTAGAGACTGAGTGTGAACGAATGTGGCCTTTGGTTTTTTTTTCCTAGTGCTACCTTGCCTCCATGTGGGGGGAGGGGGGGGGTTGCATTTCATGTGTGGCGTGGTAGCGATGAGAATGGATGAAGGCAGCAAGTAGGAACATAAACATGTGTATATATGTATATGTTTGTGTATGTATATGTTGAAATGTATAGGTATGTGTATGTGCATGTGTGGACGTGTATGTATATACATGTGTATGTGGGTGGGTTGGGCAATTCGTTCATCTGTATCCTTGCGCTACCTTGCTAATGCGGGAGACCGACAAAGTATAATATATAGATAAATAAATATATGTATTTTATCCCTGGGGATGGGGATAGGGGAGAAAGAATACTTCCCATGTATTCCCTGCATGTCATAGAAGGCAACTAAAGGGGGCAGGAGTGGGGGGCTGGAAACCCCTCCCCCCTTTGTATTTAAATTTCTAAAAGGGGAAACAGAAGAAGTCATGCAGGGAGTGCTCTGAATGTGTGTGGATGTAACTAAGATGAGAAAACAGGAAAGACAGGTTGTATATTTGAGGAAAGGAACCAGGATGTTTTGGTTCTGAGGGAAAGGAAGCTCAAGGGTGAAGGGGAAGAGTGGTTTGGGAATGACTTGGGAGTAAAGTCAGGGGTTGGTGAGAAGACAAGAGCAAAGGAAGGAGTAGAAGTACTCCTGAAGCAGGAGTTGTGGGAGTATAAGATAGAGTGTAAGACAGTAAATTGATGTGGGTAAAAATGAAAGTGGCTGGAGAAAGATGGGTGATTATTGGTGTCTATGCATCTGGTCATGAGAAGAAATGTGCCAAACCTTCAAAATGTTCACTCCATCAGTATCTGTTTTATGTTCCCCACTTGCTCCCTTCACCAATGTTCCCATTTGTTCTCTAGTCTTACAAATGTTATTTACCTCCTTCTAAAACAATTTTTTATTCTCCCAAAAATTTAATGATACTCTCTCACCCCAAATGCAGAGGTTGGTGACTGAATCTGGTAAAGTGTGTGAAAGGAAAAAGTTGAGAGGAAATGTGAATAAGCAAGGTTACTAGGCTTAGTTGGATTGAGGGACAAGCTATTTGGGATGTAAATCTGAATGGAGCAAAATTGAAGGAAGTGAAGTGTTTTAGTTATCTGAGAGTGGACTTAGCAGTGGATGGAACCATGGAAGTGGAAATGAGTCACACAGTGAGGGAGGGGGCAAAGGTTCTGGGAGTGATGAAGAACGTGTGGAAGGGGAAAACGTTATCTCAGAGAGCAAAAATGGGTATGTTTGAAGGAATAGTAGCCCCAACAATGTCATATGGTTGCAAGGCATGGGCTATAGATAGGTTTGTGTGAAGGGGGGTGGATGTGTTGCAAATGAAATGTTTGAGGATAATATGTGGTGTGAGGTAGTTTGATCGAGCAAGTACTGTAAGGGTAAGAGAGATGTGTGAAAATAAAAAGAGTATGGTTGAGAGAGCAGAAGAGGGTGAATTGAAATGGTCTGGACATATGGAGACAATGAGTGAAGAAAGATTGACAGGGAATATATGTGTCAGAGGTAGAGTGAACAAGGAGAAGCAGGAGACCAAATTGGAGATGGAAAGATGGAGTGAAAAAGAATTTTAGCGATCAGGGCCTGAACATACAGGAGGGTGAGAGGCATGCAAGGAATAGAGTGAATTGTTATGATGTGGTATACTGGGGTCAACGTGCTGTCAATGGACTGAACCAGAGCATGTGAAGCGTCTGTGGTAGACCATGGAAAGATGTGAGGGGCCTGGATGTGGATAGGTAGCTGTGGTTTCAGTGCATCACACATGAGGTTAAAGATTGAGTGTGAATGAATGTGGCCTTTTTTTGTCTGTATGCCTGGTGCTACCTCGCTGAAGCAGGGGACAGTGATGCCGTTTTCCTGTGGGGTGTGGTAGTGATAGGAATGGGTTGGGTTGGGCCATTCTTTCATCTGTTTCCTCGCACACTACCTTGATAACGCTGGAGATGGCAATTATGTATAACAAAAAACTAAAAAAAAATATACATATCAATATATACACATATGCATAGATATACATACACAAACAAAGGCATATACATATATACATATTCATACTTGCTTGCCTTCAAACATTTCAGGCAGTACCCTGTCCCATAGAAAATAGGATTGCTACCCCCTGCATTAATGGGATGGCCTTGATTAGGTCCTCAGCTGCCTATTGCATCTCAGTTAACATAAAAACAAATAATCTTGTATTATAATATTGGTACATTCTTTAAAGTACTCTTTTAACAAACTATCTTTTGTTATAAGCAGTCTCCCAGTCTTGTCTAATACACCCTTACTTTTCATACAAATCTCCTTTCAATAACTTTTTACCTCCTGATAGAGTTATCATTCTTCCCTACATTATCCTTCATCCATCTCCTACTTCTCTTCTGCTTTCATTTCACTCAAAAGCAACAGCTTTTCCCTTTTCATTCAGGCCCTCATACTCATCAGTCTTTAACCTTTCATTACCATTTTCTGGAAGATTCAGCATTTCCAAACTTTATCTCCTCAACTAAGTTCCATTACAATACGTTTCACTATGCTGCTTCTCTTTTCTCCACGACCTGTTCTTACAATAATCATTAACCTATGTGGCAGTCTCCATTATCATACCCTTTAAGCATATTCGTATCAATCTATATATCTGCAATCAGTCATACTTTCAAACCACTCATTTTTCAATAAAATTGCCATGCCTTCATTTGCACTGCTAAGTGTACAGTGTAACAGGTAATCTAAAAAAAAGTTTTAAAAAGTACGCATGAAAGCTTTAGCGACCATGAAAGAATGTGTGATGATGAAGCAACCACAATATTGTTCTGCAATAAATTGCAGTGCACAAAAGAAAACCAGAACATCAACTAATAATCAAGAGCCGGTGATTATTAGGTGTAGGTCCATTTCTACTTCCAGATTCTTTAAATGAGTCATTTGCAATAGCAGAAAGACTGTAAGCAAAATAATTAATATAAAAAGGTACCTCATCTTCTGTAAGTGATGAAAACTGGGGAGGGCAAGTCACTTCCACAGTCATTTCAGCTGAGGGATCATATACTTGTCCACTGAGGTCTCGTGCTTCTTCATCTCCTTCCTCTCCTAAAAGACAGACATAATTAGTTTGATTTAAAAGTGAGATTAGTCTATGATGAATTCAAATGCAAAAGAGATCAGCCTCTCTTCTTTGACAGGTACATTAAATACAGAAAGACATAAACATAAAGTATGTCAACCCAGTATATGCACCATAAATGTCAAAAACATTCTCTAAAAGTGCTAAATTCCATTTAAAAAATGAAATTACTAATCTTAAATTTTTGTATTATATTTCAATCAAAAGAGAACCATAAGATTTCTATATCTGACATTTTTACATCTAGGAAATCTAGTTAAAGTTTAAAAATAAAGCTTCTATAAAAATGTGGAAAAAATTATTTTCACAAAAAAGGGCATACTGTTCACAGAACTGTTTTATTGAGGTACCAAAATTAATCCAGAAGTATGAGTACAGGTTGTACCTCTGTAATCCAGCAACCTCGGGACCTGGTCATTGCCAGACCAAAGAAAATGCCTGAAAACAGAAATTGAACCCTAAGGGAACCTCCTATGTAAACATATTCCAAACCCCAAGTTTTGCCAGCTCATTCCAAATGCATATTGCTATGTTACCAAAGGTAGAACAAGGCTTAAAACATTAAATAATACAAACATTAATGCTGCCAAACAAAGTTTCTATTGTTACATCGTAAGTGCATCAGGGTCAGCAAGGGCTTCATGGTCAGCAGATACTTGCACATCAAGGGTAGAGGGACTACAGAGAAGTATATCATCTATGCTTGAAGATCCTTGGCAGTGTTATCAATGACCTTCCTTAACCACTGTTGCACTGTAGCTTGCATCTGGTACTTTAGCTTTTCCTTAATCAATTTTCTTTGAATCAAATGAATAGACATAATTTCTTGCTCTGTTATAAAGTTCCTTTGCTCTAGTTCAGCAATTAAATTTCTTATCTGGATACATTTATTTATTCATTTATTATATTTAGTCCCTGTCTCCCACGTTAACAAGGTAGCACAAGGAAACAGATGAAAGAATGGCCCAACCCACCCACATATGCATGTATATACATAGACACCCACACACGCAAATATATATACCTATATATTACAACGTATACATACATATCCATACACAGACATATACATATATACACCTGTACATATTCATACTTGATGCCTTCATCCATTCTCATCGCCACCCCATCACACATGAAATGGCACCACCCTCCCCATGCACAAGCACGAGGTAGAGCTAGGAAAAGACAACAAAGGCCACTTTCGTTCACACTCAGTCTCTAGCTGTCATGTGTAATGCATCAAAACCATAGCTCCCTTTCCACATCCAGGCCCCACAAAACTTTCCATGGTTTACCCCAGATGCTACAAATGCCCTGGTTCAATCCCTTGACAGCATGTCGCTCTCGGCTTACCACATCGTTCCAATTCACTTTATTACTTGCATTCCTTTCACCCTTCTGTATGTACAGGCCCCGATCGCTTAAAATCTTTTTCACTCAATCCTTCCACCTCCACTTTGGTCTCCCACTTCTCCTCATTCCCCCGACCTCTTGACATACATATCCTATTTGTCAATCTTTCCTCAATCATTCCCGCCATGTGACGAAACCATTGCAATACACCCTCTTCTGCTCTCTCAACCACACTCTTTATATTACCACACATCTCTCTTACCCTTTCATTACTTACTTGCTCAAACCACCTCACACCACATACTGTCCTCAAACATTTCATTTGCAATACATCCACCCTCCTCCACACAACTCTATCTATAGCCCATGCCTCACAACCATATAACATTGTTGGAACCACTATTTTTTCAAACTTACCCATTTTTGCTCTCTGAGATAACGTTCTTGCCTTCCACACTTTCTTCAATGCTCCCAGAACCTTGGCCACCCCTCCCACACCCTGTGACTCACTTTCACTTACATGGTTCCATCTGCAGGTAAATCCACTCCCAGATATCTAAAACAATTCACTTCCTCCAGTTTTTCTCCATTCAAACTTACCTCCCAATTAACTTGTTCCTCAACCCTACTGTACCTAATAACCTTGCTCTTATTCACATTTACTCTCAGCTTTCTTCTTTCACACACTTTACCAAACTCAGTCACCAGCTTCTGCAGTTTCTCACCCAAATCAGTCACCAGCACTGTATCATTAGCGAACAACAACTGACTCACTTCCCAAGTCGTCTCATCCACAACAGACTGCATACTTACCCCTCTCTCCAAAACTCTTGCATTCACCTCCCTAACAACTCCATCCATAAACAAATTAAACGACCATGGAGAAATCATGCACCCCTGCCACAAACCAACATTCACTGGGAACCAATCACTTTCCTCTCTTCCTACCTGAACATATGCTTTACGTCCTTGATAAAATTTTTGCACTGCTTCTAGCAACTCACCTTCCACAGAGCATCTCTATCAACTCATATCATATGCCTTCCCCAGATCCATAAATGCTACATACAAATCCATCTCCTCTGTTTCCCCTTTTAGAGAGTTAAAATACAAGAAGGTAGGGTTTCTAGTCCCCTAATCACGTCCCCTTTAGTCACCTTCTACGACACGCGGGGAATGCACGGGAAGTATTCTTTCTCCCCTATCCCCAGGGATACATTTATATGTAGAAATTCTTTCTTCCACTTCCTCACTTTCCTCTGCACTTTTTTCATGATGGTCTTGTTCCTTCTCACCTTGCTGAACCATCTCAATGATTTCTTAATCAGTTGGCTGATTAACAATGGGCTCATCATTATCAATATTCATCCATTCCTCTCGGTTTTCCTCTGTAATCTCTTTGGTTATTGCAAGACACGTTGGGTTAGTCATACTCCATGCACACTTGTCCAATTCTTGGATCAATACCTTTTCACTAGAAACTCTAAATCCAAAGAAGTCAGGTTCATTCCTTTCCTCATCCTGAAACATTAAGCTTGGCTACAGTCTGTGCTAGCCACATTGCAGTGTACTTTTCTCAACTTTATTCCAGGCAGAAGCGAGTGACCATACCATATCCTGTACGCTAAATTTCTTCATGAAATCTTCAAGAAGCTTCCTGTTATTCAGTGCGACAAGGAAATGGTGCATCAACTCTGATCTGTATTTAGATTTCAATGAATGCAATATGCCATAGTCACAGGGCTGAACCAGAGAGGTGCAGTTAAGAGGGAGGTATAAACTAAAAACATTGTATTTTAAAAGTTCTGCTTTGAGGTGTGCTGAGCAATTAAAAAAAATAAAAAATATTTTACACTTTGGATTGAGGCCAACAGAGTTACAGTGTGCTCTAGCTTCACTCAAGAAAAATGTTCAAACCATTCAAGAAAAAGTTTAGTTGTTATCCACCCTTTTTTAGTTGCATGGTAGATAAGTGGAAGAATTTTCACCCCTTCAAAGGCCCTCGGGTGAACACTTACCAATTATCATCAGCTTGGTTTTATGCGTTCCTATAGCATTGCTATAGCCAAGAATTGTTACCTTATGTTTGGAATCCTTACCCCCACATAGAGACTCCTCAATATCTTGGGCAAGGATATTTGGGGGCATATGACACTAATACAGGGCAGATTCATCAGCATCATACATTTGTTCTGGGGCTAATTTTCCACTGCTACTAACTGTATAAATTCATCCACAAACTTTGTTGCAGCTTCTGTGTCTGCACTAAGCTTTTCACCGCACAGACTATGTACTGAAATTCCATGTCTCCACTTAACTTGTGTAACCATCCTTGAGAAAATTCACAGTCATAGTCTAGCTTTAGTTCTCTATGAAAAACTGTGGCCTGCTTCCTAAGCATCTTCCCAGAAATGCTTACATCTTCTTTACATAAGAGCTTAAACCCCTTTATAAGTGCACTGTCTAATTCTGTACTCCTTTCAAAGTTTTCTGGTTTTCTTTTTCAGCAAAACCTTAAAAATCTGCTCCTTTTGTTTCTGTAAGTCATACACAATTGATGATATGATTTCATTGTACTCACACAAAGTCTTTACATAAGTTCCTTTATCTAATTTTTTCAGTACCTCCACCTTTTCAAGCACAGATAATGATTTGTTAATGCTTATTAGCACTAGCACCATCTGCACCTCTTGGTCTCTTGGATGACATCCTGAAGGGGTAAAATTTTGGCACTTTCACACTGCTAACTCACTAACAGTGCCACCCTGATGGCAGATCCACAAACTGATGGAGGCAAATTTAAAATGTGCTGGACCACAACCTATATCTATTTTTCTATATCTCTGATGACTGTTCCTGCCTGGAACTCCCTTAAAGAGGTGAAATATAGCCTAATATATGGAAAAAGTGCATTTTATTTGCCTGACATTTTATTGCATGGCTAAAACTAATTCAGAAGCATGTATATCATAAATCATAAATTACTTTCTATTTCAACAAATCATCATAAGAATATTCAAATTTAAGTTAACTCATTCAATATAAAGAAGTGTATCTTAAAGGGATTTGATTACCTCAGTAGCCAAAATATTGATGACAAAGGGAAATAAGGTAAAACTCATAAACTGTTTTATTCTTTCTCTATTTTTCAGTTTATACAGCCTTATGACACAAAATTTACACAAATCTCTCTCTCTATCTCTCTCTCTCTACATCTTGTTTACATATGTGCCATGCTCACTGCCCAAAGTTTTGGGTGTCTATGGATTTGTTCATTATTTGGAGATATTCATATTTGCAGAAACTGTTACTTACATTGGAAGGACCTCTTCAGCTTGAACTATTGTGTGCCGTAGACACACCTCTTTACCTACGAGTAAATGATACTGCAGTCCAAAAACAGTGGCAAAGCTAAGTCTCATTTTCCTGAAAGCAGTTTTCTGTACCTTTAACCCATAAATTGCAACTACCAGAAAACTTAACTACCATTGTATGCACAAAAAACACAGAAAAAAAATCTTGAAAAAATATCATATTCTTATGAAATTACAGAAATGCATGCAGAAGTATGAAAAATGTACTATATATCATTTTGCCATGAAGAAGTGCTGAAGAAAAATTTTCACATATTTTTTTTACAAGACTAAAGATATGTGCGCAGAGGTAAGAAATAAAAATATTCATTATCTCCTATTGTTTGCCATGGTGGAGTGTTGATTTATGAATGCTACACTTAGCATGAAAAAAATAAATTATAAAAACATTTTTTTTTATTTATTTATCTATTTTGCTTTGTCGCTGTCTCCCGCGTTTGCGAGGTAGCGCAAGGAAACAGACGAAAGAAATGGCCCAACCCACCCCCATACACATGTATATACATACACGTCCACACACGCAAATATACATACCTATACATCTCAATGTACACATATATATACACACACAGACACATACATATATACCCATGCACACAATTCACACTGTCTGCCTTTATTCATTCCCATCGCCACCTCGCCACACATGGAATACCATCCCCCTCCCCCCTCATGTGTGCGAGGTACCGCTAGGAAAAGACAACAAAGGCCCCTTTCGTTCACACTCAGTCTCTAGCTGTCATGCAATAATGCCCGAAACCACAGCTCCCTTTCCACATCCAGGCCCCACACAACTTTCTATGGTTTACCCCAGACACTTCACATGCCCTGATTCAATCCACTGACAGCACGTCAACCCCGGTATACCACACTGATCCAATTCACTCTATTCCTTGCCCACCTATCACCCTCCTGCATGTTCAGGACCCAATCACTCAAAATCTTTTTCACTCCATCTTTCCACCTCCAATTTGGTCTCTCACTTCTCCTCGTTCCCTCCACCTCCAACACATATATCCTCTTGGTCAATCTTTCCTCACTCATTCTCTCCATGTGCCCAAACCATTTCAAAACACCCTCTTCTGCTCTCTCAACCACGCTCTTTTTATTTCCACACATCTCTCTTACCCTTACATTACTTACTCGATCAAACCACCTCACACCACACATTGTCCTCAAACATCTCATTCCCAGCACATCCACCCTCCTGCGCACAACTCTATCCATAGCCCACGCCTTGCAACCAATTGTTGGAACCACTATTCCTTCAAACATACCCATTTTTGCTTTCCAAGATAATGTTCTCGACTTCCAAACATTCTTCAAGGCTCCCAGGATTTTCGCCCCCTCCCCCACCCTATGATTCACTTCCACTTCCATGGTTCCATCCGCTGCCAGATCCACTCCCAGATATCTAAAGCACTTTACTTCCTCCAGTTTTTCTCCATTCAAACTTACCTCCCAATTGACTTGACCTTCAACCCTACTGTACCTAATAACCTTGCACTTATTCACATTTACTCTTAACTTTCTTCTTTCACACACTTTACCAAACTCAGTCACCAGCTTCTGCAGTTTCTCACATGAATCAGCCACCAGCGCTGTATCATCAGCAAACAACAACTGACTCACTTCCCAAGCTCTCTCATCCACAACAGACTTCATACTTGCCCCTCTTTCCAAAACTCTTGCATTCACCTCCCTAACAACCCCATCCATAAACAAATTAAACAACCATGGAGACATCACACACCCCTGCCGCAAACCTACATTCACTGAGAACCAATCACTTTCCTCTCTTCCTACACGTACACATGCCTTACATCCTCAATTAAAACTTTTCACTGCTTCTAACAACCTGCCTCCCACACCATATATTCTTAATACCTTCCACAGAGCATCTCTATCAACTCTATCATATGCCTTCTCCAGATCCATAAATGCTACATACAAATCCATTTGCTTTTCTAAGTATTTCTCACATACATTCTTCAAAGCAAACACCTGATCCACACATCCTCTACCACTTCTGAAACCACACTGCTCTTCCCCAATCTGATGCTCTGTACATGCCTTCACCCTCTCAATCAATACCCTCCCATATAATTTACCAGGAATACTCAACAAACTTTATTTATTATACTTATTCATTATTATACTTTGTCGCTGTCTCCCGCGTTTGCGAGGTAGCGCAAGGAAACAGACGAAAGAAATGCCCCCCCCCCATACACATGTATATACATACGTCCACACACGCAAACATACATACCTACACAGCTTTCCATGGTTTACCCCAGACGCTTCACATGCCTTGCTTCAATCCACTGACAGCACGTCAACCCCGGTATACCACATCGCTCCAATTCACTCTATTCCTTGCCCTCCTTTCACCCTCCTGCATGTTCAGGCCCCGATCACACAAAATCTTTTTCACTCCATCTTTCCACCTCCAATTTGGTCTCCCTCTTCTCCTTGTTCCCTCCACCTCCGACACATATATCCTCTTGGTCAATCTTTCCTCACTCATCCTCTCCATGTGCCCAAACCACTTCAAAACACCCTCTTCTGCTCTCTCAACCACGCTCTTTCTATTTCCACACATCTCTCTTACCCTTACGTTACTCACTCGATCAAACCACCTCACATCACACATTGTCCTCAAACATCTCATTTCCAGCACATCCATCCTCCTGCGCACAACTCTATCCTTAGCCCACGCCTCGCAACCATAAAACATTGTTGGAACCACTTTTCCTTCAAACATACCCATTTTTGCTTTCCGAGATAATGTTCTCAACTTCCACACATTCTTCAAGGCCCCCAGGATTTTCGCCCCCTCCCCCACCCTATGATCCACTTCCGCTCCCATGGTTCCATCCGCTGCCAGATCCACTCCCAGATATCTAAAACACTTCACTTCCTCCAGTTTTTCTCCATTCAAACTCACCTCCCAATTGACTTGACCCTCAACCCTACTGTACCTAATAACCTTGCTCTTATTCACATTTACTCTTAACTTTCTTCTTCCACACACTTTTCCAAACTCAGTCCCCAGCTTCTGCAGTTTCTCACATGAATCAGCCACCAGCGCTGTATCATCAGCGAACAACAACTGACTCACTTCCCAAGCTCTCTCATCCCCAACAGACTTCATACTTGCCCCTCTTTCCAAAACTCTTGCATTTACCTCCCTAACAACCCCATCCATAAACAAATCAAACAACCATGGAGACATCACACACCCCTGCCGCAAACCTACATTCACTGAGAACCAATCACTTTCCTCTCTTCCTACACGTACACATGCCTTACATCCTCGATAAAAACTTTTCACTGCTTCTAACAACTTTCCTCCCACACCATATATTCTTAATACCTTCCACAGAGCATCTCTATCAACAAACTTATACCTCTGTAATCTGAGCACTCACTCTTATCCCCTTTGCCTTTGAATAATGGCACTATGCACGCATTCCGCCGATCCTCAGGCACCTCACCATGAGTCATACATACATTAAATAACCTTACCAACCAGTCAACAATACAGTCACTCCCTTTTTTAAATAGATTCCGCTGCAATACCATCCAAACCTGCTGCCTTGCCGGCTTCCATCTTCCACAAAGCTTTTACTACCTCTTTTCTGTTTACCAAATCATTTTCCCTAACCCTCTAACTTTGCACACCACCTCGACCAAAACACCCTATATCTGCCACTCTATCATCAAACATTCAACAAACCTTCAAAATACTCACTCCATCTCCTTCTCACATCACCACTACTTGTTATCACCTCCCCATTAGCGCCCTTCACTGAAGTTCCCATTTGCTCCCTTGTCTTACGCACTTTATTTACCTCCTTCCAAAACATCTTTTTCTTCTCCCTAAAATTTAATGATACTCTCTCACCCCAACTCTCATTTGCCCTCTTTTTCACCTCTTGCACCTTTCTCTTGACCTCCTGTCTCTTTCTTTTATACATCTCCCACTCAATTGCATTTTTTCCCTGCAAAAATCGTCCAAATGCCTCTTCTAAAACTAAAACTAAAACTAAAGACATGAATGCAAAAGTAAGAAATGCTAAAAAATAAACCTTTCATCTACCTTTTTTTTTTTTGCCATGATTGAGTGCTGATGTATGACTTCTACACAGGGTACATAAAAAGAAAAATCTTAAAAAGTTCATTTTTCCATACTTGATCGTTGTGTCCCATATTAGCAGGGCAGAGCCAGGAACAGATGAAGAAAGGCCACAGCTGCTCATATCCATTCTCTAATAGTCATGTGTAATGCAACAGAACCACAGCACCCTATCCCAAACCAGGCTCTATAGGCCTTACCCCAGATACATCAAATGCCATGGTTCAATCCACTGACAACACATCATCCCCAGTATGCACATCATTCCAGTTCACTCTTCCCTGCGTATGCTTTCACTCTCCTGCATGTTCAGGCTCTGATCACCTAAAATCTTTTTCACTCCATCCTTCCATCTCCACTTTGGTCTCCCTATTTTCATTGTTCCATTTACTTCAAACAGATATATCTTCACTCATTCTCTCCATACAAAAATACATCAAAAACATATATTCTTACAAAACTAAGATATGCGTGCAAAGTTATGAAAAAATGAAAAACATAAATCTAGGGAATGGATGTGAGCAGATGCGACCTTTTTTGTATGTTTCCTGGCACTAATACCTTGCTGATGCAGGGGGTGGTGATGCCGTTTCCTGTGGGACAAGGTGGCTGACGGAATAGATCAAGGCGAGTAAGTATGAATATGTACATGTGTATATATGTTTATGTAAGGCAAAGGGGATAAAGGTGAGTGTTCAAATTACAGAGGTAAAAGTTTGTCGAGTATTCCTGGGAAATTATATGGGAGGGTATTGATAGAGAGGATGAAGGCATGTACAGAACATCAGATTGGGGAAGAGCAGTGTGGTTTCAGAAGTAGTAAAAGATGTGTGGATCAGGTATTTGCTTTGAAGAATGTATGTCCGAAATACTTAGAAAAGCAAATGGATTTGTATTTAGCATTTATGGATCCGGAGAAGGCATATGAGAGAGTTGATAGAGATGCTCTGTGGAAGGTGTTAAGAGTATACGGTATGGGAGGTAAGTTGTTAGAGGCAGTGAAAAGTTTTTATCGAGGATGTAAAGCATGTGTTTGAGTAGGAAGAGAAAAAAGTGATTGGTTCCCAGTGAATGTCGGTTTGCAGCAAGGTTGCGTGATGTCTCCATGGTTGTTTAATTTGTTTATGGATGGGGTTTTTAGGGAGGTGAATGCAAGAGTTTTGGAGAAAGGGGCGAGTATGTAGTCTCTTGTGATGAGAGGGCTTGGGAAGTGAGTCAGTTGTTGTTCGCTGATGATACAGCGCTGGTGGGTGATTCATGTGAGAAACCGCAGAAGCTGGTGACTGAGTTTGGTAAAGTGTGTGAAAGAAGAAAGCTGAGAATAAATGTGAATAAGTGCAAGGTTATTAGGTTCAGTAGGGATGAGGGACAAGTAAATTGGGAGGTAAGTGTGAATGGAGAAAAACTGGAGGGAATGAAGGATTTTAGATATCTGGGAGTGGATTTAGCAGTGGATGGAACCATGGAAGCAGAAGTGAGTCACAGGGTGGGGGAGGGGGTGAAGGTTCTTGGAGTGTTGAAGAATGTATGGAAGGCGAGAATCTCGGAGAGCAAAAATGGGTATGTTTGAAGGAACAGTGGTTCCAACAATGTCATTTAGTTGTGAGGTGTGGGCTATAGATAGGGTTGTGCAGAGGAGGGTGGATGTGTTGGAACTGACATGTTTGAGGACAATATGTGTTGTGAGGTGGTTTGATCGAGTAAGTAATGAAAGGGTAAGAGAAATTTGTGGTAATAAAAAAAGAGTGTGGTTGAGAGAGCAGAAGAGGGTGTATTGAAAAGGTTTGGTCACATGGAGAGAATGAGTGAGGAAAGACTGACAAAGAAGATATATGTGTCAGAGGTAGAGGGAACAAGGAGAAGTGGGAGACCAAATTAGAGGTGGAAGGATGGAGTAAGAAAGATTTTGAGCTATCAGGGCCTGAACATACAGGAGGGTGAAAGGCATGCAAGGAACAGAGTGAATTGAAAGCATGTGGTATATCGGGGTCGACATGCTGTCAATGGATTGAACCAGGGCATGTGAAGTGTCTGGGGTAAATCATGGAAAGTTCTGTGGGGCCTGGATGTGGAAAGGGAGCTGTGGTTTCGGTACATTACACGTGACAACTAGAGACTGAGTGTGAACAACTGAGGCCTTTGTTGTCTTTTCCTAGGGCTACTTCATGCAAGCACGCTAGGGGTTGGAGTACTGTTTTTCACGGGTGGCGGGGTGGTAACGGGAATGGATGAAGGCAGCAAGTATGAATATGTACATATGTATATATGTATATGTCTGTGTATGTATATGTGTGCACACGTTGAAATGTATAGGTACATACATGTGCGTGTGTGGGCGTTTATGTATATACATGTGTATGTGGGTGGGATGGGCCAATCTTTCGTCTGTTTCCTTGTGCTACCTCACTAATGCGGGAGACAGCGTCAGAGTATATAAAAAAAAATCCACATGTATGTATATACATACAGATATGCAGACATATACATATATACACATGTACATAACCATACTTGCTTGCCTTCAATCCATTCCTGGCACCACCCCATCCCACAGGAAACAGCATCACTGTCCCCCCCACTTTCAGTGGTTTTTTTTTTTTTTGCTTTGTCGCTGTCTCCCGCGTTTGCGAGGTAGCGTAAGGAAACAGACGAAAGAGATGGCCCATCCCACCCCCATACACAATGTATATACATACACGTCCACACATGCAAATATACATACCTATACATCTCAATGTACACATATATATACACACATAGACACACACATATATACCCATGCACACAATTCACACTGTCTGCCTTTATTCATTCCCATCGCCACCTCGCCACACATGGAATACCATCCCCCTCCCCCTCATGTGTGCGAGGTAGCACTAGGAAAAGACAACAAAGGCCCCATTCACTCACACTCAGTCTCTAGCTGTCATGCAATAATGCCCGAAACAACAGCTCCCTTTCCACATCCAGGCCCCACACAACTTTCCATGGTTTACCCCAGACGCTTCACATGCCCTGATTCAATCCACTGACAGCACGTCAACCCCGGTATACCACACTGATCCAATTCACTCTATTCCTTGCCCTCCTTTCACCCTTCTGCATGTTCAGGACCCGACCACACAAAATCTTTTTCACTCCATCTTTCCACCTCCAATTTGGTCTCCCAATTCTCCTTGTTCCCTCCACCTCTGACACATATATCCTCTTGGTCAATCTTTCCTCACTCATTCTCTCCATGTGCCCAAACCATTTCAAAACACCCTCTTCTGCTCTCTCAACCACGCTCTTTTTATTTCCACACATCTCTCTTACCCTTACATTACTTACTCGATCAAACCACCTCACAACACACATTGTCCTCAAACATCTAATTTCCAGCACATCCACCCTCCTGCGCACAACTCTATCCATAGCCCACGCCTCGTAACCATACAACATTGTTGGAACCACTATTCCTTCAAACATACCCATTTTTGCTTTCCGAGATAATGTTCTCGACTTCCACACATTCTTCAAGGCTCCCAGGATTTTCGCCCCCTCCCCCACCCTATAATTCACTTCCGCTTCCATGGTTCCATCCGCTGCCAGATCCACTCCCAGATATCTAAAACACTTTACTTCCTCCAGTTTTTCTCCATTCAAACTTACCTCCCAATTGACTTGACCCTCAACCCTACTGTACCTAATAACCTTGCTCTTATTCACATTTACTCTTAACGTTCTTCTTTCACACACCAGAGAGCGTTATTGGATTACGTGTTAATTGACAGGCGTGCGAAAGAGAGACTTTTGGATGTAAATGTGCTGAGAGGTGCAACTGGAGGGATGTCTGATCATTATCTTGTGGAGGCTAAGGTGAAGATTTGTATGGGTTTTCAGATAAGAAGAGTGAATGTTGGGGTAAAGAGGGTCGTGAGAGTAAGTGAGCTTGGGAAGGAGACTTGTGTGAGGAAGTACCAGGAGAGACTGAGTACAGAATGGAAAAAGGCGAGAATAATGGAAGTAAGGGGAGTGGGGGAGGAATGGGATGTATTTAGGGAATCAGTGATGGATTGCGCAAAAGATGCTTGTGGCATGAGAAGCGTGGGAGGTGGGTTGATTAGAAAGGGTAGTGAGTGTTGGGATGAAGAAGTAAGATTATTAGTGAAAGAGAAGAGAGAGGCTTTTGGACGATTTTTGCAGGGAAAAAATGAAATTGAGTGGGAGATGTATAAAAGAAAGAGACAGGAGGTCAAGAGAAAGGTGCAAGAGGTGAAAAAGAGGGCAAATGAGAGTTGGGGTGAGAGAGTATCATTAAATTTTAGGGAGAATAACAAGATGTTCTGGAAGGAGGTAAATAAAGTGCGTAAGACAAGGGAGCAAATGGGAACTTCAGTGAAGGGCGCAAATGGGGAGGTGATAACAAGTAGTGGTGATGTGAGAAGGAGATGGAGTGAGTATTTTTAAGGTTTGTTGAATGTGTTTGATGATAGAGTGGCAGATATTGGGTGTTTTGGTCGAGGTGGTGTGCAAAGTGAGAGGGTTAGGGAAAATGATTTGGTAAACAGAGAAGAGGTAGTAAAAGCTTTGCGGAAGATGAAAGCCAGCAAGGCAGCAGGTTTGGATGGTATTGCAGTGGAATTTATTAAAAAAGGGGGTGACTGTATTGTTGACTGGTTGGTAAGGTTATTTAATGTATGTATGACTCATGGTGAGGTGCCTGAGGATTGGCTGAATGTGTGCATAGTGCCACTGTTCAAAGGCAAAGGGGATAAGAGTGAGTGCTCAAATTACAGAGGTATAAGTTTGTTGAGTATTCCTGGTAAATTATATGGGAGGGTATTGATTGAGAGGGTGAAGGCATGTACAGAGCATCAGATTGGGGAAGAGCAGTGTGGTTTCAGAAGTGGTAGAGGATGTGTGGATCAGGTGTTTGCTTTGAAGAATGTATGTGAGAAATACTTAGAAAAGCAAATGGATTTGTATGTAGCATATATGGATCTGGAGAAGGCATATGATAGAGTTGATAGAGATGCTCTGTGGAAGGTATTAAGAATATATCGTGTGGGAGGCAAGTTGTTAGAAGCAGTGAAAAGTTTCTATCGAGGATGTAAGGCATGTGTACGTGTAGGAAGAGAGGAAAGTGATTGGTTCTCAGTGAATGTAGGTTTGCGGCAAGGGTGTGTGATGTCTCCATGGTTGTTTAATTTGTTTATGGATGGGGTTGTTAGGGAGGTGAATGCAAGAGTTTTGGAAAGAGGGGCAAGTATGAAGTCTGTTGTGGATGAGAGAGCTTGGGAAGTGAGTCAGTTGTTGTTCGCTGATGATACAGCGCTGGTGGCTGATTCATGTGAGAAACTGCAGAAGCTGGTGACTGAGTTTTCAGTGAGGTAGCACCAGGAAAACAGATATGCATTTTCATATGAATGTATATGTGCATGGATGTATATATATATATGTGTGTGTGTATATGAGTGGCTGGGTCTTTCCATATCTGTTTCCTGGTGCTTACTCACTAATGTGGGAAACGGTGATCAAGTATAATGATAATAACAAAGCAGTGACAAGTTTATATCAAGGGTGTAAGGCATGTGTATGAGTAGGAAGAGAGGAGAGTGATTGGTTCCTAGTATAGGTCAGTTAGTGGCAGGGGTATGTGATGTCTCCATGATTGTTTAATTTGCTTATGGATGGGGTGCTCAGGGAGGTAAATGTAAATGTTTTGGAGAGAGCGGTGAGTATGCAGTCTGTTGGAGATGAGAGGGCCGGGGAAGGGAGTCAATTTCTGTTCGCCGATGATACAGCATTGGTGGCTGATTCGAGTGAGAAGCTGCAGAAGTTGATGACTAAGTTTGGAAAAATGTGTGAAAGGAGAAAGCTGAGAGTAATTGTGAATAAGAGCAAGGTTATTAGGTTCAGCAGATTAGAGGGACAAATTAGTTGAGATGTAAGTTTGAAGGAGAAAAATTGGAGGAAGTGAAGTGTTTTAGATATCCGGGCATGGACTTGGCAGAGAATGGAAAAATGGAGGCAGAAGTGAGTCATAGGGTGGGGGAGGGGGTGAAGGTTCTGGGAGTGATGAAGAATGTGTGGAAGGAGAGAATGTTATCTCAGAGAGCAAAAATGGGTATGTTTGAAGGAATATTATTTCTAACAATATCATATGGCTGTGAGGCAAGGGCTATAGAATGGGTTATACGGAGGAGGGTGGATACGTTGGTAATAAAATGTTTGAGGACAATATGTGGTGTAAGGTGGTTTGATCGAGTAATAGTGAAAGGGTAAGAGAGATGAGTGGTAATAAAAAGAGTGTGGTTAAGAGAGCAGAAGAGGGTGTGTTGAAATGGTTTGGACATATGGAGAGAATGAGTGATGAAAGGTTTACAAAGAGGATATATGTGTCAGAGGTGGAGAGAACAAAAAGCGGGAGACCAAACTGAAGGTGGAAGGATGGAGTGAAAAAGATTTTGAGCTTCTCCTTGTTCCTCCACACATATATCCTCTTTGTTAACCTTTCCTCACTCATTCTTTCCATTTGTCCAAACCATTTCAACACACCCTTTTCAGCTCTCTTAACCACACTCTTTTTATTGCCACACACCTCTCTTATCCTTTCATTATTACTCGATCAAACCATTTCACAACACATATTGTCCTCAAACATTTAATGTCCAACACATCCACCCTCCTCCATACAACCCTATCTACAGCCCATGCCTTGCAAACATAATAATTGTTTGGAACTACTATTCCTTTAAGCATACCCATTTCTGCCCTCCAAGATTATGTTCTCTCTTTCCACACATTCTTCATCACTCCCACAACCTTCACCCCCCTCTCCTATCCTATAACTCACTTCTGCTTCCAAGGTTCCATTTGCTGTTAAGTTCACTCCCAGATATCTAAAACACTTCACTTTCTCCAATTTTTCTCTATTCAAACTCTCATTCCAACTAACTTGTCCCTCAACCCTGCTGAACCTAATAACTTGCTTTTATTCACATTTATTCTCAACTCTTTCCTTTCAGCCACTTCACACTCAGTTACCAACTTCTGCAGTCTCTCACTTGAATTAGTCACCAGTGCTGTATCATTGGCGAACAACAACTGACTCACTTCCCAAGCCCTCTCATCCCCAACAGACTGCATACTCATCCTTCTCTCCAAAACTCTTGCATTTACCTCCTTAGCCAACCTATCCATAAAAAAAATTAAACAATCATGATGACATCACACACCCCTGCCACAGACCGACCGTCACTATGAACAAATCATTCCCCTCTTTTCCTATTCGTACATATGCCTTACACCCTTGATAAGACTTCTCACTGCATCAAGCAGCTTACCCCCACACCATATATTCTTAATACCTTCCATAAAGCATCACTATCAACTATATAATATGCCTTCTCCAGATCCATAAATGCCACATACATTTTTCAAAGCACACACCTGATTCACAAAGCCTCTATTGCTTCTAAAATCACACTGCTCCTCCCTAATCTGATGTTCTGTACATGTCCTCACCCCCTCAATCAATACCCTCCCATACAATTTTCCAGGTATACTCACCAAAAGTATGCCTCTGTAATTGGAACACTCCCTTTATCCCCTCTCTCTTTGTACAATGGCACTATACATGCATTCCACCATATATTGTAAATACAATGAATATCCTTACCAACCAATCACCAACACATTCACATTTTTTTCCATTCAAACTTACACCCCAACTAGCCTGCCTATTTGTACTGCTAAACCTAATAACTTTTCTTTTACTCACATTTACTTCCTCCTTTCACACACTTCCCTAAACTCAAAAACCAACTTCTCAAGTTTCTCACTTGAATCTGCCAGCAGCACTATGCCATCAGAAAACAGTAACTGGCTCACCCACCAGGCCCTCCCCAACCCCTAACAGACTGGAGGCCTACCCCTCTCCCCAAAACCCTTACATTCACTTCACCACTCTATCCACTACTAGATTAAACAGTCATGGTCTCATCACACATCCTTTCTGCAGACCCACTTTCATCTGGAACCACTCACCCTTCTCTCTACCTACTTGTAGACATGTCTTACTCTCTGTTAAAAATTCCTATCTGCTTCTAACAGCTTTCCTCACACACCATACATTCGTAACAACTTCAACAAAGCATTTCTATCAACACTATCAAACACTTTCTACAGATCCATAAATGCCACATACCTTTTCTCTAACTTTCTCACACAAATTCTTCATAAAAAACACCTGACTGATAACAGTCCTGACACCACATTGCTCATCCTAAATCTAATGCTCTGTGTATGCTAAAACCCTCTTAATCACCACTCTCCTATACAACTTACCAGATTCATTCAATAAACTAATAACTCTGTAACTCAAAAATCCACCTTTGCCCACCTTGTCTTTATACAACAGCACTACACATGCTCATATTTTCCCTCATTGGCAGTGACCTCCCTTCTCATAAACTCCTCAACGTGCCCAGAATCTTATCCCCCACATCCACCCTGTGGCTTGCTTTATCTCCTTTGGTTCCATTTGCCGCTATGTCCACTCTCAGGTATCTAAAGCACTCCACTTCCTTCAAGTTCTCTACTTTCAAACTCAGACTCCAACTATCCTGTCTCTCTCCATTGTTAAACCTAATAACCTTGCTTTCATTTACATTTACTCTTACCTTCCTACCTTCAAACAACATTCCAGACTCATAAATCAGCCTCAGGAGGTACGCTCTTGAATCTGCCACCAGTGCCACATCATGGGCAGACAGTGAGTGACTCAGCTCTCCACCCTCCCTGACACCCTACAGACCTGCCCCTCTCTCCAAGACCCTTGCACTATTCTTCACCACCCCATCAATAAACAGATTAAAAAGCCATGGTAATATACACACCCCTAATGCAGACTCATCTTCACTTGGAACTACTCACCCTCCACTCTCCCTACTCATACACATGCTTTACTCTCTTTGTAAAATCATCTCAAGTTCTTGAAACTTTCCTCAAAGCATTTCCTTTAACCTTATGATACAGTTTTTCAAGATACATAAATGCCACATACATATCCTTCTATTTCTCTACGTATTTCTCATACATATTCTTCAGAGCAAACAACTGATCCACACAATCTTTAGCACGGCTGAGATCAAGTTGCTCCTGCCCAATCTGATGCTTCAGGCATGCTACCATCCTCTCAATCACCACTCTCCCACACAACATACCAAGTATATTCAACAAATCTATACCTCTCTAATTAAAACATTCAGTTTTCTTCCCTATGCCTTCATATGGCACTACAAAAACATTCTGCCAATCCTCAGGCACCTCACCTTAAGACAACATACACAGAAAATCCTAACCATCATTGAACAACACAGTCACCCTTTTCTGGACAAATATGACTACAATCCCATCCACTTCAGCCACTCTGCCCTACTTTATCTGATGTAAGGCATTCACTACCTCTTCTCTTTTCACCAAACCACTTGTCAAAACTCTGGCCTCATATCCTTCAATGTCCTAAAACCCAAAACCTGCTACCTTATCTTCTAGCGTATTCAACAGCCCTTCAAAAAAAAATGTTTTATTTGCCCTTTACCTCTTCTTTGCCTGTTACCACTTCTCCAACAGCTTTTTTCACTGATGCTCCCTCTCATTTGCCCTCTAATTTTCCTCATACTCTTCAACTCTTCCCAAAACATTTTCTTATTCTCTCTAGAGTACACTGCTACTTCCTCTCCAAAACTCCTATTTGCTCTCCTTTTCAGCTCCTACACCTTCCTCTTGACCTCATGCCACTTTCTCTTGTACTACTTCCAAAGATTTGCAATCCTTCCCTGCAAGCTCCCATACACTTGTCTTTCACTGAACACTTAACTTCCTAATCCTGCTACTCACCTCCCTTTTTTCACCTGCCAATGTCCCATCTTCTGCATGCTACACACTTCTCTCACATATATAAGTACTACTTCCCTACATATCTTCCATACCTCACCAATTTCTCAACTTTCATTTATTCTCAGTTTCTGCCATTTTCCACCCAATCTCTCATGGTATGTCCTCACACAAGCCCCTCTTCCATGCTCACTCACTTTCACTACCCTCTTCCCACTCACATCACTTCCTCTTTTCATAAACCTGCCAAAACGTTTACCCTAATCTCCACCACGAAGTGATCAGACATACCAACAGGTGCCTCACTTAGCACATTTACATCCAAAAGTTTCTTCTTTTGCATGTAATCCAATAATGCCCCTTTACAATAAACCCCACCATCAACATACAATTATGTATGCTCCTCTTTCCAAACCAGTAACTTAGAGTCACATGTTCTTTATCAGCACAGATCTTCACAAATTGTCAGCCATTTTCATTCACAATAGGTAACCTATGCCTGCCAATCAGTACCCTTAGCTGCTACATCATCCAGTCTTGCAATCAAATTATCTATCAATATTGCTCAATCCCTTATTTCAAAATTGCTGATACACTCACTTAGCTCCTTTTAAACCAATCTCCTCTCTTTCTCACTCCCCTTGTTATCTGGCTTGGATGGAAGGGGTCTAGTGCTGCTGGACAGAACTGAGCACTGAACATGTTGAAGTGTGACTGTATTAGGAGGATCTTTGTTATATTGTGAATGTACAATGAGAAACATGAATTTGTATCCAGCATTCATGGATCTGAAGAAAGCATATGACAGGGTTAATGGCAATGCTTTGTGGAAGGTGTTATGAATATGAGGTGTGGGAGGAAAGCTACTAGAAACAGTGAGGACTTTTAATCAAGAGAGAAAGGCATCTGTAGGATGGTCAGGGAGGTGATATAAGGGTCTTGAAGGGAGGGGATAAGTTTGCAGTCAGATGGAGGTGGTAAGGCCTGACAGATTAGACAGTTGCTGTTTGCTTATGACAAGGCCCTGGTGGTAGATTCCAGTGACAAACTGCACAAGCTGGTTTATGAGTTTTGGGAGTGTGTGAAAGGAGAACATTGAGTTAATGCATTAAGTTAAGGGGAGAGAGAGAGAGAGAGAGACAGGTTGGTAGGAGTGTGCATTTAAATTGAGAGAAACTTAAGATACTTGGGAGTGGATAAGGCAATGGATGGAAGTGGAATTAAGCAAAAGAGTGAGTGAGTACGTTAAGGGACTGGGCCCAATAAGGAGAGCATGGAAAGAAGAAGTCACTGTCTATGAGGGAAAAGATGGGTATGTTTAATGTCAAAGAAGCTGTGATGGAGTTGTGTGGGTGTAAGGCATGGGCTCCAAATCAAAACATATGGAAGAGGGATGGTATGTTGGAAATTAATTGTGAATTGTTTAAGGCCAATATTCAGAGTGAGAAGGGTTTATCAAAGAAGAAATGACGGTAAAAGAGTGGTGCGGTAGTAAGAGTAAAAAGCATTACAGAGCTGAAGGGAGTGTGCTGAAGGTTTGGACATGTGGAATAAATAAGTGAGGAGAGGCTGTCTAAGAGGGTAGACATGTTGGAATTGGAGGGAACAAGGAAAAGGGAACTGACAAGGAAGTGGAAAGATGAAGCTAATGATGTTAGAGTGAACACAGTCTGTTCGTGAACAAGAATGTGAGGTGTGAATGGGATAGAGCAAACTGGAGAGATGTAGTATACAGGTGTCAAAATGCTGTAAATGGAATGAACCAAGGCATGTCAAGTGATCAAGGAAAACCAAAGAAAGTTCAGTGGAGTTTGGTTGTGGATAGGAAAGCTCTGGTTTTGAAGCATTATACATTACATCTAAAGAGGGGATGTGACCAAATGAGGCTATTCTTTGTCTATGGTGGCCTACATCATTACACAAGACACAGTGAACAAGCACAAAAAAATGAATGATATGTATGTTTATACCCTTGCCTACGCTAGGCACCCATTTATTGACCAGCCCTAAGAGGATGATGAATAGTTTTCTGGTTGTAAGATGACTGCCTTTTTCCAGAATCCCAAATCCCAGTTAGGCCTATGTTTGAATCAAAACCAGTGATACTAGCCACTGCCCCATGGAAGCCTTTGTGATTATAAAAAATTTGTCCTGGTATTCAAAAACTGTAACCCTTAAGGATTTGAGTGTTGGAATAACAGAGGTTATCAGTTTTGTAAAGAACAAAACTGGGATTATGACCACCGAAAGGGCATCGCTTGAAATGCTACTTTGGTTTTCTGCTCTGAAAGCCAAAACATTTCTCATTCAGGGGTAAATTAGAATGTGCCAATAAACATTCTTAGGTGCTAGATGATTGCCCTGTCAATAACGGTGAGGAATGACACACTCTGAGGAGAATTCATCCTATAATTCATCCTAAAATAAGCATTCTGATGCAGATATCTAATAAGAATATCAAAAATTATTGCTTCCCTTTTTGAGTTCTTGAATAATATCAAGATTTCATTCCCTCATCATTCGTGAAACATCTTAAAAACAATGAATTGGACTTCCATGGTTTACAATTTCTAAAGCCAACCCCTGATTTACATTACACTTTAACTTGAATCCATCAAAAGGTTCGTTTGATTTGCCGATCTCAGGCTGATCATCATGGATTTTCTTATAATAAGCTGGAGTGGAAAAGTAGTCTGCATTACCCTTCCATACAGGAAAACTGGAATAACTGTGAAAAACCCTAATAGCACTCCTGCTTCACTATCTTGCTGCTTCATAACACTCTCCATAAAAGTGTTAATCTACAATCACTCTTGCATGTACTAGAAGTACATGATATACACAATCTGGTTCTACAGCACTTCTAAGTAGCCTCATTGAAAAAAACCAATACACAAAAGATAGTGGACTAAAGCATGTGTAACAACTCACACTTAAGAAATCTTCACTGAAGACAGAAGCCACTGGGACCTGTTAAACAACCTTACTCCAAACTTAGGCCAAATTGAAAGAACCCAAAGGCTGCAGTAACAATTATTATTTATATTTAGCCTTCTGGGTGAAGGTCCCCCTCCTAATGTATCAATGAATGATATACATGATTATGGGGCCCAAATTAAGAAATACCAAAAAAATGTTAAACCCCTTCCTTGTGTAACCTAGCCTACCAGTGGTAGGCTACTCAGGACTCAATACTAAAAAAACTCTGGTTTGCTGTCATACCTCCAATGAACTGAGGATACGAAATGATTTAATCCTATTTCTATTATACATTGTCGCTGTCTCCCGTGTTAGCGAGGTAGTGCAAGGAAACAGACGAAAGAATGGCCCAACCCACCCACATACAAATGCATATACATACACGTCCACACACGCACATATAAATACCTGAAAATTTCAACATATACATATATATATACATACAAAGACATATACATATATAAACATGTACATAATTCATACCTGCTGCCTTTATTCATTCCTGTCGCCACCCTGCCACACATGAAATGAAAATCCCCTCCCCTCACATGCAAATGAGGTAGCGCTAGGAAAAGACAACAAAGGCCACTTTCGTTCACACTCAGTCTCTAGCTGTCATGTATAATGCACTGAAACCACAGCAGCCTTTCTTCCACATTTAGGCCCGACAAAACTTTCCATGGTTTACCCCAGCCACTTCACATGCCCTGGTTCAATCCATTGACAGCACATTGACCCCGGTATACCACATCATTCCAATTCACTCTATTCCTTGCATGCCTTTCACCCTCCTGCATGTTCAGGCCCCGATCGCTCAAAATCTTTTTCACTCCATCCTTCCACCTCCAATTTGGTCTCCCACTTCTCCTCACTCCCTCCACCTCTTTGTCAATCTTTCTTCACTCATTCTCTCCATGTGACCAAACCATTTCAAAACACTCTCTTCTACTCTCTCAACCACACACTTTTTAGTACCACACATCTCTCTTACCCTTTCAATACTTACTCGATGAAACCACCTCGCACCATATATTGTCCTCAAACATCTCATTTCCAACATACCCACTCTCCTCCGCACAACTCTGTCTATAGCCCACGCCTCGCAACCATATAACACTGTTGGAACCACTATTCCTTCAAATATACCCATTTTTGCTTTCCGAGATAATGTTCTCGCCTTCCACATATTTTTCAATGCTCCTAGAACTTTTGCCCCCACACTGTGACTTACCTCTGCTTCCATGGTTCCATCCGCTGCCAAATCCACTCCAAGATATCTAAAACACTTCACTTCCTCCAGTTTTTCTCAAAATCTTTTTCACTCCATCTTTCCACCTCCAATTTGGTCTCCCACTTCTCCTCACTCCCTCCACCTATTTGTCAATCTTTCCTCACTCATTCTCTCCATGTGACCAAACCATTTCAAAACACCCTCTTCTGCTCTCTCAACCACACACTTTTTATTACCACACATCTCTCTTACCCTTTCATTACTTACTCGATGAAACCACCTCACACCATATATTGTCCTCAAACATCTCATTTCCAACATACCCACTCTCCTCCGCACAACTCTATCTATATCCCACGCCTAGCAACCATATAACATTGTTGGAACCACTATTCCTTCAAATATACCCATTTTTGCATTCCGAGATAATGTTCTCGCCTTCCACATATTTTTCAACGCTCCTCGAACTTTCGCCCCCTCCCCCACCCTGTGACTCACTTCTGCTTCCATGGTTCCATCCGCTGCCAAATCCTCTCCAAGATATCTAAAACACTTCACTTCCTCCAATTTTTCTCCATTCAAACTTACCTCCCAATTGACTTGTCCCTCAACCCTACTGTACCCAATGACCTTGCTCTTATTCACATTTACTCTCAGCATTCTTCTTTCACACACTTTACCAAACTCAGTCACCAGTTTCTGCAGTTTCTCATCCAAATCAGCTGCCAGCGCTGTATCATCAACGAACAACAACTGACTCACTTCCCAAGTCCTCTCATCCATAACAGATGGCATACTTGCTCCTCTCTCCAAAACTCTTGCATTCATCTCATGAACAACCCCATCTATAAACAAATTGAACAACAATGGAGACATCATGCACCCCTGCCGCAAACCAACATTCTCTGAGAACCAATCACTTTCTTCTCTTCCTACACGTAAACATGCCTTACATCCTCGATAAAAACTTTTCACTGCTTCTAGCAACTTGCTTCCCACACCATATATTCTTCATACCTTCCACAGAGCATCTCTATCAACTCTATCATATGCCTTCTCCAGATCCATAAATGCTACATACAAATCCATTTGCTTTTCTAAGCATTTCTCACATACATTCTTCAAAGCAAACACCTGATCCACGCATCCTCTACCACTTCTGAAACCAAACCGCTCTTCCCCAATCTGATGCTCTGTACATGCCTTCACCCTCTCAATCAATGCCCTCCCATATAATTTCCCAGGAATACTCAACAAACTTATACCTCTGTAATTTGAACACTCACCTTTATCCCCTTTACCTTTGTGCAATGGCAATATGCATGCATTCTGCCAATCCTCAGGCACTTCACCAAGAGCCATACTATTTATTTATTTATTTTGCTTTGTCGCTGTCTCCTGCATTAGCAAAGTAGCGCAAGGAAACAGACGAAAGAAATTGCCCAACCCACCCACATACACATGTATATACATACACGTCCACACACACAAACATACATACCTATACATCTTAACGTATATATATATATATATATATATATATATATATATACACACACAGACATATACATATATACAAACGTACATAATTCATACTGTCTGCCCTTATTCATTCCCATCGTCACCCCGCCACACATGAAATAACAACCCCCTCCCCCCAAATGTGCGTGAGGTAGCGTTAGGAAAAGACAACAAAGGCCCCATTCGTTCACACACAGTCTCTAGCTGTCACGTAATAATGTACCGATACCACAGCTCCCTTTCCACATCCAGGCCCCACAGAACTTTCCATGGTTTACCCAAGACGCTTCACATGCCATGGTTCATCCATTAACAGCACGTCAACCCCGGTATACCACATCGTTCCAATTCACTCTATTCCTTGCACGCCTTTTACCCTCCTGCATGTTCAGGCCCCGATCACTCAAAATCTTTTTCACTCCATCTTTCCACCTCCCATATGGTCTCCCACTTTTCTTCCCTCCACCTCTGACACATATATCCTCTTTGTCAATCTTTCCTCATTCATTCTCTCCATGTGACCAAACCATCTCAAAACACCCTCTTCTGCTCTCTCAACCACACTCTTTTTATTACCACACACCTCTCTTACCTTATTATTATTACTTACTCGATCAAACCATCTCACACCACATATTGTCCTTAAACATCTCATTTCCAGCACATCCACCCTCCTCCGCACAACTCTATCCATAGCCCACGCCTCGCAACCATATAACATTGTTGGAACCATTATTTCTTCAAACATACCCATTTTTGCTTTACAAGATAATGTTCTTGACTTCCACACATTCTTCAACGCTCCCAGAACTTTTGCCCCCTCCCCCACCCTATGATTCACTTCCGCTTCCATGGTTCCATCCGTTGCCAAATTCACTCACAAATATCTAAAAGACTTTCCTTCCTCCAGTTTTTCTCCATTTAAACTTACCTCCCAATTGACTTATCCCTCAACCCTACTGTAACTAATAACCTTGCTCTTATTCACATTTACTCTCAGCTTTCTTCTTTTACACACTTTACCAAACTCAGTCACCAGCTTCTGCAGTTTCTCACACGAATCAACCACCAGTGCTGTATCATCAGCGAACAACAACTGACTCACTTCCCAAGCTCTCTCATCCACAACAGACTTCATACTTGCCCCTCTTTCCAAAACTCTTGCATTTACCTCCCTAACAACCCCATCCATAAACAAATTAAACAACAATGGGGACATCACACACCCCTGCCGCAAACCTACATTCACTGAGAACCAATCACTTTCCTCTCTTCCTACACGTACACATGCCTTACATCCTCGATAAAAGCTTTCATTGCTTCTAACAACTTGCCTCCTGCACCATAATTCTTAATACCTTCCACAGATCATCTCTATCAACACTATCATATGCCTTCTCCAGATCCATAAATGCCACATACAAATCCATTTGCTTTTCTAAGTATTTCTCAAATACATTCTTCAAAGCAAACACCTGATCCACACATCCTCTACTACTTCTGAAACCACACTGCTCTTCTCCAATCTGATTCTCTGTACATGCCTTCACCCTTTCAAACAATACCCTCCCATATAATTTCCCAGGGATACTCAACAAACTTATACCTCTGTAATTTGAGCACTCACTTTTATCCCCTTTGCCTTTGTACAGTGGCCCTATGCAAGCATTCCGCCAATCCTCAGGCACCTCACCATGAGACATACATGCATTAAATAACCTTACCAACCACTCAACAATACAGTCACCCCCTTTTTAATAAATTCTACTGTAATATCATCCAAACCCGCTGCCTTGCCGGTTTTCATCTTCCGCAAAGCTTTCATTACCTCTTCTCTGTTTACCAAATCATTTTCCCTAACCCTCTGACTTTGCACACCACCTCGACCAAATCACCCTATATCTGCCACTCTATCATCAAATACATTTAACAAACCTTCAAAATACTCACTCCATCTCCTCACATCACCATTACTTGTTATCACCTTCACTGATGTTCCCATTTGCTCCCTTGTCTTACGCACTTTGTTTACCTCCTTCCAAAACATCTTTTTATTCTCCCTAAAATCTAATGATACTCTCTCATCCCAACTCTTATTTGCCCTCTTTTTCACCTCTTGCACCTTTCTCTTGACCTCCTGCCTCTTTCTTTTATACATCTCCCACTCATTTGCATTATTTCCCAGCAAAAGTCTTCCAAATGCCTCCCTCTTCTCTTTCACTAATAATCTTACTTCTTCATCCCACCACTCACTACCCTTTCTAATCTGCCCACCTCCCACGCTTCTCATGCCACAAGCATCTTTTGCACAAGCCATCACTGCTTCCTTAAATACATCCCATTCCAGCCCCCACTCCCCTTACATCCTTAGTTCTGACCTTTTTCCATTCTATACTCAGTCTCTCCTGGTACTTCCTCACACAAACTTCCTTCCCAAGCTCACTTACTCTCACCACTCTTTTCACCCCAACATTCTCTCTTTTCTTCTGAAAACCTCTACAAATCTTCACCTTTGCCTCCACAAGATAATGATCAGAAATCCCTCCAGTTGCACCTCTCAGCAAATTAACATCCTAAAGTCTCTCTTTCGCGTGCCTATCAATTAACACGTAATCCAATAAAGCTCTCTGGCCATCTCTCCTACTTATATATGTATACTTATGTATATCTCTTTTTAAACCAGGTATTCCCAATCAACAGTCCTTTTTCAGCACATAAATCTACAAGGTCTTCACCATTTCCATTTAAAACAATGAACACCCCATACATACATTAAATATCTTTACCAACCAGTCAACAACACAGTCTCCCCCTTTTTCAATAAATTCCACTGCAATAACATCCAAACCTGCTGCCTTGCGGCGTTCATCTTCTGCAAAGCTTTCACTACCTCTTCTCTGTTTACCAAATCATTCTTCCTAACCCTCTTACTTCGCACACCACCTCGACCAAAACACCCTATATCTGCCACTTTATCATCAACCACTTCAAAAAACCTTCAAAATACACACTCAATCTACTTTTCACATCACCACTACTAGTTATTGCCTCCCCATCAGCCCCCATCGCCGATGTTCCCATTTGTTCTCTTGTCTTATGCACTTTATTTACCTCCTTCCAAAACATCTTTTTATTTATTTATTCATTTATTTTGCTTTGTCACTGTCTCCCACATTTGCGAGGTAGCGCAAGGAAACAGATGAAAGAAATGGCCCAACCCATCCCCATACACATGTATATACATACACGTCCACACACGCAAATATACATACCTATATATCTCAATGTACACATATATATACACACACAGACACATACATATATACCCATGCACACAATTCACACTGTCTGCCTTTATTCATTTCCATCGCCACCTCGCCACACATGGAATACCATCCCCCTCCCCCCTCATGTGTGCAAGGTAGTGCTAGGAAAAGACAACAAAGGCCCCATTCGTTCACAGTCTCTAGCTGTCATGCAATAATGCCCGAAACCACAGCTCCCTTTCCACATCCAGGCCCCACACTACTTTTCATGGTTTACCCCAGACGTTTCACATGCCCTGATTCAATCCACTGACAGTACATCAACCCCGGTATACCACATCGATCCAATTCACTTTATTCCTTGCCCGCCTTTCACCCTCCTGCATGTTCAGGCCCCGATCACTCAAAATCTTTTTCATTCCATCTTTCCACCTCCAATTTGGTCTCCCTCTTCTCCTCGTTCCCTCCACCTCCAACACATATATCCTCTTGGTCAATCTTTCCTCACTCATTCTCTCCATGTGCCCAAACCATTTCAAAACACCCTCTTCTGCTCTCTCAACCATGCTCTTTTTATTTCCACACATCTCTCTTACCCTAACATTACTTACTCGATCAAACCACCTCACACCACACATTGTCCTCAAACATCTCATTTCCAGCACATCCACCCTCCTGCGCACAACTCTATCCATCTTTTTATTCCCCCTAAAATTTAATGATACTCTCTCACCCCAATTCTCAATTGCCCTCTTTTTCACCTCTGCACCTTTCTCTTGACCTCCTGCCTCTTTCTTTTATACATCTCCCAGTCCAGTGCACTATTTCCCTGCAAAAATCATCCAAATGCCTCTCTCTTCTCTTTCACTAATAATCTTACCTCTTCATCCCACCACTCACTACCCTTTCTAATCTGCCCACCTCCCATGCATCTCATGCCACAAACATCTTTTGCGCAAGCCATCAGTGCTTCCCTAAATACATCCCATTCCTTCTGCACTCCCCTTACGTCCTTTGCTCTCACCCTTTTCCATTCTGCACTCAGTCTCTCCTGGTACTTTATCACACAAGTCTCCTTTCCAAGCTCACTTACTCTCACCACTCTCTTCACCCCAACATTTTCTCTTCAGAAAACCTCTACAAATCTTCACCTTCGCCTCCACAAGGTAATGATCAGACATCCCTCCAGTTGCACCTTGCAGCACATTAACATCCAAAAGTCTCTCTTTCACGTGCCTATCAATTAACATGTAATCCAATAATGCTCTCTGGCCATCTCTCCTACTTACATATGTATACTTATGTATATAAGTATATCTCTCCTTTTAAACCAGGTATTCCCAATCACCACTCCTTTTTCAGCACAAAAGTCTAGAAGCTCTTCACCATTTCCATTTACAACACTGAACACCCCATGTATACCAATTATTCCCTCAACTGCCACATTACTCACCTTTTCATTCAAATCACCCATTACTATAACCCACTCTCGTGCATCAAAACTGCTAACACACTCACTCAGCTGCTCCGAAAACACATGCCTCTCATGATCTTTCTTCTCAGGCCCAGGTGCATAGGCACCAATAATCACCCATCTCTCTCCATCCACTTTCAGTTTTACCCATATCAATCTCGAGTTTACTTTCTTACACTCTATCACATACTCCCACAACTCCTGTTTCAGGAGTAGTGCTACTCATTCCTTTGCTCTTGTCCTCTCACCAACCCCTGACTTTACTCCTAAAACATTCCTAAACCACTCTTCCCCTTTACCCTTGAGCTTCGTTTCACTCAGAGCCAAAACATCTATGTTTAATCCTAAGCTTAGTAAAAGATAAGATCCCATTATGACTATTTTATAAGCTTACACTGATGTCTACCACTTCATTGGCATTATGGTAAAATCCTTCTTTGGGAGGGGGAGGGGAGGGGGGAGGGCTTAATCTTACCGAGACAGCCCACCACCACTAAAAAGGTCAACCAGTAAGCAGGACACAAAGCTAGCTAATATCAATCTCTCATATCCCCCAACACTGACTTGGAATGAGAAACTTTTATGAAATAAGAGCCTTATGATGCACCTGGAACTCTGGCTACAAGCATCACAAGCTACCAAACAGGCAGCAGCACAAGCAGAGTGAAAACATGAAGAGGGACAGGATACTTCTAAGGTGAACCAATATCAAAAGGGCTAAGCAAGCTATACCTTATTTGCTAATTGGGCCTAAAAACCTTTTGATTTGGTTCCTGCCTTAAAAATTCCAAATCAAATATCAAGAGACAAGAAGACAATCTCAACAAGCACAAGTAGTCCAAGTGAGGTAAAGAAACCTAATCAGAAGTGCCTCAGAAAAACAAGATTCTCTACACAGATAATTCCTTATATTTATATGAAGTCTTGGTACTGCTCGGAAAACTGAAGGTTCCTGCCTGATCCATCTCATGGTGTGATGACGGTTGAGGTGTAAGCCTACCAGACTAGTGGGCCACATGATTCTAACCCACTCACCAAGACTTGGAGAGTGATCTTCACGTTTAAGATGCTCTCAGTGTTCCTAAACCAGAGAGAAATCAGCCTCTATGAAAAAAAAAAAATGATCTTTCCTTAAGGACTGAACTACAGGAGCTTCTAGTCTTATGAAATGCCAGTCAAGGTCAATCAGTCACACAAGCAACAGGAGGCTTGACTGACTGGTGCTCAACCCTGATTAGCATAACAATGGGGCTTGAATCAGTTTCATCACTCTGGGATGATATTCTCTCTGCATATCAAAGAACTTCAGCAGAAAGAAAAGTAAACATTTCATCCAAGTTCCAATCTACAACAGAAGAGGTAGGGAGGAAAGATTGTCAATTCATAAAACAGTCACACTCAACATTTGAAATAATTTCATAACAGTAAAAAATATCTAAAAATAATTCACCATACACATATACACGGCATCCAAAGCAAATTGTAGAAGGATACCTAAAGTTGGTACAGTGGAAGAGTGGCAAAAATCAAACAGAAAGGAAGGTTACCAACCAGGCAGCAGCACAGAGTGAAAAAATTAAGAGGGACAGCATACTTCCAAAGTGAATCAATATCAAAAGGGCTGAGCAAACTATATCTTATCTGCTAAATGGGTCTAAAAACCTTTTGACTTGGTTCCCACACTGAAATACCAAATCAAATATCAAGAGAGAATGAGATGATCTCAACAGGCACAAGTAGTCCAAGTGAGGTAAAGAATCCTAATGACAGATGCCTCAGAAAGAAAAAGATTCTGTACATAGTTAATTCCTTTTCTTTACTAGAAGGCTTTGCCCTGCTAAGGAATGGTAGTTCTTGCCCAGAAAAGGTGCCTGAACCCTTACTGTCTCATGGAATAGTAATGGATGTGGTGTGGGACTGCCTGATAAGTGGATCAAATGATTCCAACCCATTCAACATGAAATGATGTTGGTGCTGTTAGTGTTTCTAAACCTGTGAGAAAGTCTCTATGAAACAGGAAAACAACCTTTTATTAAGGATTGAACTACAAGAGCTTCTAGTCTAATATAATACCAGTCAAGGTCAATCGGTCATACAAACAACAGGAGGCTTGACTAACTAGCACTCAACCCTGATTAGCGTAACAACGAGGCTTGAATAAATTTCATTGCTCTGGGATGATATTCTACTCTTTATCCCTGTATTACAGTATACCCTTGTATGGGATCTATACACTAAAGAACTTTCGACCTATACACTAAAGAACAGTCTGAAACATCTTGGGATCCAAGTGAATGTGTGGCAACAAATGTGGCAGATAGTTCAACTGATGGGACAATGACATCATTGAACTGAGGTTCATTAATGGTGTAGGGAGGAGACTTGACCAAAGTGAAAACCACAACCACTGACAGGTGGTCAGCTAGAGTTGAGACACATAAATCTCACAAGAAGATAGGTTGTTAAAGTTTGTTAAACTCCATGCATCTTAAGAGAATCTCCCATAGGTCATGGGACAGACTAACCAAGACAGAACAAATCATTGGATATTTGCTAAAGCTTCACTGTCTTAAACCATGTCACCATTTTCCAAAATTGCTAGACAATTTAATTAGGTAATGACACTCCTACTTCTAATATAAGTAAGAGTATCTAGGATTTCTTTTTTACTTTCAGCCACAAACATTTCATACTGACATTACTCTCATGTAAAAGGTTTTAGCTTCTAAACAAAAATTTGAGTAATTTACATTGTCATGATGGTTACTGTTCTCCTTAAGTTTCATATGTATTATTTTCATAGAAAACAAGCCATTTTCTCACTGCTCCACTATACTGGCTCAGTTGCAGGAAATTATCAACTGCTAAGTATTGGCATATATGATATGGTTTACCTTTGGGCACTGAGGCTTCAAATCCCAGTCCTATCACATGATAGGCCAGTGGAAACAGGGTTCATATCCTTGGAGCTGCTCAAAACTGAATTATAATTATCATCTATTCACTATGTCCAGTACATGTTAATTATATTCACTAGCACATATGTTTTCTCTACAAATCTGTCTTACTGAGGCTTTTCCATATTTCAGTGTTCATCTTTTCACAGTGGTTTGGTTCCGGTTGTTATAAGATTATTGGTATAATTCCATGCAGGAATTATCTTCATGTTTTGTTCTGTTATTACAAACTTTTAAGTTGATTTGCAGTTACACGTACATATGGAGAAGTAACTGACCTGGCATACTCCTATGTATGATGAAATTTTGCCTAAGGCAGGACTACATGCATAGTTCTCATGTTATAACTTGCTTGAATTACAATGCTAATGTCTTCTAAAGCCACACATTGTTGATCTGTTTTTTCCCTGAGTCATCTGACCAATCTTCTTTTAAGGTTAGTATTGTTCTGTTTACTTATCTCTGGAACATTCACACTTCTGTAGAGATCATATCTTATATTCTGTATATATCATGAAGTTAATAATGTTATTGCAGATCTAATTAATGCTGAAATACAACCACATGCACTTTGGTCAACCAGTCAGATAAGCAAAATGTATCTAGACATTATTCTTTTTTGCTGTGAGATGCAGTAATCAAAAGTAAATGCAACATTAACAGATGAGGTTAGAAATGCTAAGAAAGAGAAGAAAAAGGCATATGGTAGCATATTTGAAAGGAATGTACCAGTCGATGTTCAGCAGAGGAGGAGGGAAGAATATAAGATGTGTATGTGGAATGTTAAGAAGCTGATAGAGGAAAGCAAAGAAAGAGAAGATGAATATTTTGAAAGTTGAGTGAAAAATGGGAAAAATATGACATTGTACTAGAAGGAGGTGAAGAAGTTAAGTGGTAGAAGTAAGATTGGAAAGGTGAATTTGAGAAGTAAGAAAGGGGAGTTGCTGAATCATAAGGAAGAAGTGAAAGGAAGATGGAAAGAGTATTCTGAAGAACTGATGAACGTGGGAGAAGGTGAGGCATCAGTGGTTACATACATGGATGTGGAGGATAGAGGGAAGATGAAACAAGTGCAAGGGCCTACAGAAGGGAGGTAAAAAGGGAGATAATGAAGCTGAAGGTATAAAAGGCACTTGGAGTGGATTGGATTATGACTGAAATGCTGAAGTATGAAGGAGAAAGTGTGATAGTATGAATGCATTTGGTATGTAATATAGCATGGAAACAGAGGGATGTGCCTGATGGTCCAGTAAAAGCTATTACAATTCCATTATTCAAAGGAAAAGGTGCTAAGGATGAATGTAGCAATGATAGGGGAATAGGTCTGTTAAGTGTACCAGAAGTGTATGCAAGAGTGTTAATTGATAAGAGTGATGGAACTGAATGCAGAATAAGTGGGAACATGGGGCTTAAGGAAAGGTAAGAGACTTGTGGTTCAGATTTTTGTAGCCAAAATGGTTGTGGAAAAGTATCTAACAAAAGATAAGGTGCTATATGCAGCTTTTATGGATCTGGAAGAAGCGCATGACAGAGTTGAGTGGAATGCTTTATGAGATGTATTAAGAATATATGGGGTAGGGGAACAATTGTTGGATGGTGTGAAAGCAGCTAATGCATTAGTAAGAGTGGATGGTGAGTTGAGTGAAAGATTTGGTATACATGCGGGTGTGAGGCAGGCCTCTGTGATGTTACTGAGGCTGTTCAAAATTTATATGGATAGTGTGATAAGAGAGGTAAAAGCAAAACTAGGGAAAGGGGGTGCAGTAATGGAGTGTAGCAGTAAGGTGTGGTGGCTAGTGGCAAGTATTTCTGTGGATGATAGTGCAATGTCTGCTAAGAGAGAAGAGGAGTTGCAGAAGCTTGTATGTTTTATGGTGTGTATAAGCATAGGTGATTGACAATAAATGCAAGTAAAAGTAAAGTAATGGCATTTGAAAGGAAACAGAGTGAAAGTATAGATCTTGAAAAGCCTTACAGAGTGAAACGAGAGAGTACTTAACTGTGTTATAGATTTGGGGGGAAAAAGACAGGAAGAAGTGAGAAAATTTAAGCAATTCAGGAGAGAAATCAGAGGTGTAGCATAAGTGGGAGGTTGTCCTGCACGGCCTACAGTGAATTACCACTATTCTGTTTGTTTCACTACTTACTCGGTGAGACAGAATCGGAGCTTCCCTAGGTGGGAGTATCTCCTGTTTCTAGCCCTAAGCAGCAGAAGGGTTTCTTGTTCTTCTGCCTAGCCTACTGAAAAAAGCCACCTTCAGTCAGTCATGTAGTCAGTCAGCAAGTCGATTGGAGAGACAGAAGTAGATGGGGAGAAAGCAGTACAAAGCAGAATAATGGAGGGTAGGGGTGTAAGTATAGAAGTGAAGATAGGATTATGAGACAGCATAGTCCTTCCATCCCTATGAAGCTAAAACATGGACATGGAATGAGTCACAAAAGTCAAGAATCCAAGGCATGGAAATAAGCTATTTGAGAGAAGCTTATGGTATGACTAGTTGGAATGAAGGGAGAAATGAAGGGGGTCTATGAGAGATGAGGTATGGCAAGGAAACAAAATGAATGAGTTGGTTTGGGCACGTTGAAAAAATGGAAGATAGGGAGTTTACAAGGACAGTGAGAACAAGTTCACCATTCATATGGGGAAATACAGTGGAAGAATACTGAAGGGAGAGATATGGTGGAAGAATGTGTGAAATGGTGTATGAGAGGAAGGCATGTAAAGACAGGGATAAGAGGAGACTTTTGCCATACCCCCTCTCTGGTAATGGTCATCAGAGATATAGACAGATGGATAGAAAGATATTTTGTTCCATCTAGAGACCCAAAGGAATGGGGTCAAGATAAGCAGGACTTCAATAGTTTAAGGTCTGGCTTAGGCTATTTCACCGAGAAATTTTCAATAAATTATTTCATACATGCACACATCCTTATTATCATGAAATCCAATAAATGGTTTCCTTCAATATCATCTACTACTCACCTCACTAACTCACTCATATATATTCTTTATAAGACTATCACACCCAAGTTAACAGTACTCACCTATAATGGTGATCTTCGGGAAGCATTTATTAAGCGAGCTTATAATACAGCGCTGTGCAGCCCTATCTGCCTCCGTTTGTAGATCCCGGGCACTCTGTGAAAAGATAATTTCAGCTGAACATGATGTAGGATATCTATGGAAAATAAACAGTACTATCAGTCACCTTAATTCTCTAATTCTAAAAATCATGAGTCTTTGTGGTTGTAAGAATAATTCCATTTTCTATTGAAAAACTTTTACACCACAGGAAAATCAAGAATGACATGTAACATAAGGGTCAAGAACGGCTTGAAAATGACTTGGGGTAAAGTTACAGGTTACTGTGAGGTAAAGGCAAAGGAAGGAGAACCATTTTTTTTTTTGAAGAATGAATTGAGAATGTGTGAAGAACTGTAAAGAAGTGAGTCCCAGACTGTTCTATATATTGAAAGTGTTGGATGACTGTTAGTGCTTATCTTTTTTATGTTCAAGGGTCCAGTCATGGACAAGAGTCCGCATCAAGGCCAAGCCTTAATTGAAATATAGAGATAATTATGAAATGCAAAAGGAAAAGACAAGGGAAAGTATTTACGAATTTTTGGAAGGAGCTGAGTGGGTGCATCAGCAAATTTTGATGTGAAGGGCTGAGTATTAGTGAAGGTTAATTTGAATGCAAGCATGGGTGATGTAGCAGTTAAGGTGTAATTAGGGGCATGGGGTGACAAGTGTTGTGAATGAAAATGGTGAAGTTTGCGAAGTTGTGTGCTGGAATAGGACTGATGACTAGGAGTACCTGGCACGAAAAAAAGGACATACACAAGCATTTGTTGGTGAGTAGGGAAGATGGTAAGCAGGCATTACTGGATTATGTATCAAGTGATAGGTTTGCTAAATAATGACTTTTGAATGTAAATGAGTTGAGAGGGGCAGCTGGAGGCATGATGAAACACTTCTTGGTTTAGGTGAGGGTGAGGGTTTAGGAAAAATGGAAATGATATGGACGGGTAGAGGTTGGTGAAAAAGAGTAAGCCTTGATTGAAAAGAGATTTGTGTGAAGAGATACCAGGAGAGACTAAATGAAGAAAGGCAACAGTTGTGAGTAAATGAAGCTAGGGGAATGGGAGAGGAGTGTGAGGTATGAAGTATGTGTCATGTATAAGGTGAGAGGTGAGCAAATGTAGAAAGCATAGTGAGTGGTGGGAAGAGAAGGTAAAGTTGTTAAAGAAAGAGAAGAGAGAGTTATATGGGCATTACCTTCAGGGAAGGAGTGTGAATGATCAGGAGACATGTAAGAGAAAGTAGCTGGAGGTAAAGAGAAGGGTGCAGGAGCTAAAAAAAAAAAAAAGAAAAAAAGAGGGCAAATGAGAGGTGGGATGAGAGGGTATTGGCAAACTTCAATGTGAATAAGAAAATTATTTGGAAGAAGGATAATAATGTGATTAGAAAAAACAAACAAATGGGAGCATCAGAAGGGAACAAATGGGAAAGTGGCAACAGGCAAGGAAGGGGTGAAAAGGAGATGGAGGGAGTATTCTAAAGGACAATTAAAAGTTAGATGATGAGGTGGCAGATGTGGGGTGTTCGGGGTGGGGAGGCATACGTCATAAAATAGTTGTGGCAAGCAGTATGGTGAAAAAGGACGAGATAATGAATTCCTTCTAAATGAAAAAGTGTAGAAAGTGCATGAAGTGGATGTGATTGCAAATGAATTTCTGAAGAAAGGAGAAAGCTGTTTTTGATTGGTTAGTTAGGATTTGTTATGCTTGTGTGGTTGAGGGTAAGGTGCTAGAGGACTGGCAAATTTGCTGTATAATGCCAGTGTATAAAGGCCATGAGTACAAAACTGAATGTACAATCAGAATGGTAACGTTTGTCCCTGGGGTAGGGGAGAAAGAATCCTATCTCCATATTCCCCACACGATGTAGGAAGCAACTAAAGGAGGCAGTAACAGGGGGCTGGACCCCCCCCCCCCCTTCTTGTATTTCACCTTCTAAAGTGCTCATCCTCCTAAAAGGCTCATACTAAGGTATCTAAATGAGCATGAATGTAACCAAGATGAGAGCATAGGAAAGACAAGAAGCATTTTTTTTTTTATTTTTTATTATACTTTGTCGCCGTCTCCCGCGTCTGCGAGGTAGCACAAGGAAACAGACGAAAGAAATGGCCCAACCCCCCCCCCATACACATGTATATACATACGTCCACACACGCAAATATACATACCTACACAGCTTTCCATGGTTTACCCCAGACGCTTCACATGCCTTGATTCAATCCACTGACAGCACGTCAACCCCGGTATACCACATCGCTCCAATTCACTCTATTCCTTGCCCTCCTTTCACCCTCCTGCATGTTCAGGCCCCGATCACACAAAATCTTTTTCACTCCATCTTTCCACCTCCAATTTGGTCTCCCTCTTCTCCTCGTTCCCTCCACCTCCGACACATATATCCTCTTGGTCAATCTTTCCTCACTCATTCTCTCCATGTGCCCAAACCACTTCAAAACACCCTCTTCTGCTCTCTCAACCACGCTCTTTTTATTTCCACACATCTCTCTTACCCTTACGTTACTCTCGATCAAACCACCTCACACCACACATTGTCCTCAAACATCTCATTTCCAGCACATCCATCCTCCTGCGCACAACTCTATCCATAGCCCACGCCTCACAACCATACAACATTGTTGGAACCACTATTCCTTCAAACATACCCATTTTTGCTTTCCGAGATAATGTTCTCGACTTCCACACATTCTTCAAGGCCCCCAGAATTTTCGCCCCCTCCCCCACCCTATGATCCACTTCCGCTTCCATGGTTCCATCCGCTGCCAGATCCACTCCCAGATATCTAAAACACTTCACTTCCTCCAGTTTTTCTCCATTCAAACTCACCTCCCAATTGACTTGACCCTCAACCCTACTGTACCTAATAACCTTGCTCTTATTCACATTTACTCTTAACTTTCTTCTTCCACACACTTTACCAAACTCAGTCACCAGCTTCTGCAGTTTCTCACATGAATCAGCCACCAGCGCTGTATCATCAGCGAACAACAACTGACTCACTTCCCAAGCTCTCTCATCCCCAACAGACTTCATACTTGCCCCTCTTTCCAAAACTCTTGCATTTACCTCCCTAACAACCCCATCCATAAACAAATTAAACAACCATGGAGACATCACACACCCCTGCCGCAAACCTACATTCACTGAGAACCAATCACTTTCCTCTCTTCCTACACGTACACATGCCTTACATCCTCGATAAAAACTTTTCACTGCTTCTAACAACTTTCCTCCCACACCATATATTCTTAATACCTTCCACAGAGCATCCCTATCAACTCTATCATATGCCTTCTCCACATCCATAAATGCTACATACAAATCCATTTGCTTTTCTAAGTATTTCTCACATACATTCTTCAAAGCAAACACCTGATCCACACATCCTCTACCACTTCTGAAACCACACTGCTCTTCCCCAATCTGATGCTCTGTACATGCCTTCACCCTCTCAATCAATACCCTCCCATATAATTTACCAGGAATACTCAACAAACTTATACCTCTGTAATTTGAGCACTCACTCTTATCCCCTTTGCCTTTGTACAATGGCACTATGCATGCATTCCGCCAATCCTCAGGCACGTCACCATGAGTCATACATACATTAAATAACCTTACCAACCAGTCAACAATACAGTCACCCCCTTTTTTAATAAATTCCACAGCAATACCATCCAAACCTGCTGCCTTGCCGGCTTTCATCTTCCGCAACGCTTTCACTACCTCTTCTCTGTTTACCAAATCATTTTCCCTAACCCTCTCACTTTGCACACCACCTCGACCAAAACACCCTATATCTGCCACTCTATCATCAAACACATTCAACAAACCTTCAAAATACTCACTCCATCTCCTTCTCACATCACCACTACTTGTTATCACCTCCCCATTTGCGCCCTTCACTGAAGTTCCCATTTGCTCCCTTGTCTTACGCACTTTATTTACCTCCTTCCAGAACATCTTTTTATTCTCCCTAAAATTTAATGATACTCTCTCACCCCAACTCTCATTTGCCCTTTTTTTCACCTCTTGTACCTTTCTCTTGACCTCCTGTCTCTTTCTTTTATACATCTCCCACTCAATTGCATTTTTTCCCTGCAAAAATCGTTCAAATGCCTCTCTCTTCTCTTTCACTAATACTCTTACTTCTTCATCCCACCACTCACTACCCTTTCTAATCAACCCACCTCCCACTCTTCTCATGCCACAAGCATCTTTTGCGCAATCCATCACTGATTCCCTAAATACATCCCATTCCTCCCCCACTCCCCTTACTTCCATTGTTCTCACCTTTTTCCATTCTGTACTCAGTCTCTCCTGGTACTTCCTCACACAGGTCTCCTTCCCAAGCTCACTTACTCTCACCACCCTCTTCACCCCAATATTCACTCTTCTTTTCTGAAAACCCATACAAATCTTCACCTTAGCCTCCACAAGATAATGATCAGACATCCCTCCAGTTGCACCTCTCAGCACATTAACATCCAAAAGTCTCTCTTTCGCACGCCTGTCAATTAACACGTAATCCAAAAACTCTCTCGCCATCTCTCCTACTTACATAAGTATACTTATGTGTATTTCGCTTTTTAAACCAGGTATTCCCAATCATCAGTCCTTTTTCAGCACATAAATCTACAAGCTCTTCACCATTTCCATTTACAACACTGAACACCCCATGTATACTAATTATTCCCTCAACTGCCACATTACTCACCTTTGCATTCAAATCACCCATCACTATAACCCGGTCTCGTGCATCAAAACCACTAACACACTCATTCAGCTGCTCCCAAAACACTTGCCTCTCATGATCTTTCTTCTCATGCCCAGGTGCATATGCACCAATAATCACCCACCTCTCTCCAGGAAGTATGTTTGAGGAAAACCTGGATGCTCTGGCTCTCAGTGAAACAAAGCTCGAGGGAAAAAGGTGGATGAATGGTTTGGAAATGTCTTATAGGTTGGTGAGAGGACAAGAGCTAAGGAATGAGAAGCACTACTACTGGAGCAGGAGTTAAGGGAGAGTGTGATAAAGACTAAGATAGTAAATTCTCGATTGATGTGCGTAAAAATGAAAGTGGACAGCAAAAATATGGGTGATTATTAGAGCTTAAGCACCTGGCCATGAAAAGAAAGATCATGAGAGGCAACTGTTTTGGGAGCAGCTGAGCTAGTGTGTCAGCAGTTCTGATGCAACATACCTATTAGTGATGGGTAATATAAATGTGAAGGTGAGGAATGTGGGAACAGTGGGAATAATTATGGGGCATGGGGAGGAACAACTTGTGGAGTTGTATGCTGAAAAAGGACTGATGATTGGGAATACTTGGTTTAAAATGAAGGATATACACAAGTATACGTGAGCAGGCATTTTCGGATTACTTATCAATTGACAGGCACGTAAAAGAGAGTCTTTTAAATATAAATGTGCTATGAGCGGCAGCTGGTGGAATGTCTTATCACTATCTTGTCGGGGCAAGGGTGAAGATTTGCAGAGGTTTTTGAAAAAGAGGAAACAATATCAGAAAAGATAGTGGTGAGAGTGAGTGAGTTTGGAAAGGATACTTGTGAAGAAATACCAACAGAGATTGAGTGCAGAATGGCAGGTGAGAGAAAATGAAGCAAGGGTAGTGGGCAAGGAATGGGAGATATTTAGTAAAGCAATGCTAGAATATGCAAAAGATTAATGTAGCATGTGAAAGGCGGAAGGCAGACAGATTAGAAAGGGTAGTGAGTGAAGGATAGAAGAAGTAATGTTGCTAGTGAAAGAGAAAAGAAAGGTATTTGGGCAGTACCTACAGGGAAGGTACACAAATGTTTAGGAATGTACAAGAAAAAGCTAGAGGAGGTCAAGAGGAAGGTGCAGGGGTTGAAAAAAAGAGAGCATATGAGTGATGGCATGAGCGAGTATCAGTAAACTTTAGGAAGGATAAATATGTGTTTTGGAAGGAAGGAGGTGAATTACATGCAAAAGTCAAAAGAACAAATGGGGACTTTCGTGAAGGGGGCAAAAAGGGAAGAGATAAGAGGTAGTGGTGATCTGGAAAGGAGATGGAGTGAGTATTTTGAAGGACTAGTAAATGTGTTTGATGAGCGAGTGGCATATATAGAGTGTTTGGGTTGGGGCAGTATGCAAAGTGAGAGAGTTATAGTGTGGTTTGGTGAACAGAGAAGAGGTGTGAAAGCCTTGTGTGAAATGAAATGTGGCAAGGCAGCTGGAGTTTATGGTCTTGCAGTTGAACTTATTAAGAAGGGAGTTGACTGAGTTGTTGACTGGTTGGTAAGGATTATCAATGTATGTATGGATCATGGTGAAGTGCCTGAGGATTAGCAGAATGCATGTATAGTGCCATTGTATAAAGGCAAGGGGGATAAAGGTAAGGGTTTAAACTACAAAGGAATATTTTTGTGCAGTATATCTGGTAAGTTGTATGGGAGGGTACTGAATCAGAGGGTGAGGGATATTAAACAGCATCAGATTGGGGAGGAACAGTGTGGTTTCAGAGGTTGTAGTGGATGGGTGGATCAGGTGTTTTCTTTAAAGAATGTGCGTGTGAGAAATACTTAGAAAAACATGAATTTGTTTGTGGTATTTATGGATCTGGAGAAAATATATGATAGGGTTGATAGAGACACTTTGTGGAAGGTCTTAAAAATATATGGTGTGGGTAGAAAATTACTATAAGCAGTGAGAAATCTTTATCCGGAGCTTGTGCATGAGTAGGAAGGGAGGAGAGTGAATGATTCCAAATGAAGGTTGGTCTGCAGCAAGGGTGTATGATGTCACAATGGTTGTTCACTTTGTTTATGGACAAGATGAGGGAGGTAAATGCAAGAGCCTTGGAGAGAGAGGAGAGCATGCAGTCTGTGGGAGATGAGAAGGCCATGGGAGTGAGTCAGTTATATTTGCTGATGATACAGCACTGGTGGCAGATTTGAGTGAGAAGCTGCATAAGTTGGTGACTGAAATGGGAGGTGTGTGAAAGGAGAAAGGTTGAGAGTAAATGTAAATAACAGTTCAGTAAAGTGTGTGAAATGAATAAGTTGAGAGTTAACGTAAATAAGAGCAAAATTATTAGGTTTAACAGTGTTGAGGGACAAGTTTAGTTGAAGTCTAAGTTTGAATAGAGAAAAATTGTAGGAAGTGAAGTGTTTCAGATGACTGAGATTGAACCTAAACAGCAAAAGGAACCATAGAAGTGGAAGTGAGTCACAGACTGGAGAGGGAATGAGGATTCTGGGAGTGCTGAAGAACGTGTAGAAAGAAAGAACGTAATCTGGGAGGGGAATATTAGTAAAGGTTAAGGGAATTACACTCCTAACAATATCAAATGGATGCAAGGTATGGGCTATAGGTAAGGCTGTGCAGAGGAGGGTGGATGAGATGGAAATCAACTGTTTGAGGATAAAAACTAGTGTGAAGTAGTGTGTAGCCATTAGCATTCCTTTTACAAACTGCCCAGGGTCGAGCAAATAGGTTCGACTCTGGTTATAAGAGTCGGTCCACAGTCAACCTAGCTATTCATCCACCCCTTGGGGTTGGTCGGAAAAATGGGTACTGAACTCAGGAGAGGAAATATTCATATTTCATATTATATAAATCTTTCATACTATTTGCCATTTCCTGCATTAGCAAGATAGCGTTGAGAACAGAGGACTGGGCCTTTGAAGGAATATCCTCACCTGGCCCCCTTTTCAGTTCCTTCTTTTGGAAAATTAAAAAAACGAGTGGGGAGGATTTCCAGCCACCTGCTGCCTCCCCTTTTAGCCGCCTTCTACAACACGCAGGGAATACGTGGGAAGTATTCTTTCTCCCCTATCCCCAGGGATAACACATACATACATATACATATATACACATGTACATTATCATACTTGCTGACCTTTATATCTATGTGGGAATTTGGTAGTTCAGATAATTATATTCCAGACTATCATTTATCATTATCATTATCATCAAACTTAATCGCTGTTTCACGCATCAGCGAGGTAGTGCTAAGAAACACGAAGAATGGCCCATCCACTCATTTACACATATATATATATTTATTTATTTATTTATTTATTTATTTTGCTTTGTTGCTGTCTTCCGCGCTTGCGAGGTAGCGCAAGGAAACAGACGAAAGAAATGGCCCAACCCACCCCCATACACAATGTATACACACACACGTCCACACATGCAAATATACATACCTATACATCTCAATGTACACATATATATACATACACAGACACATACATATATACCCATGCACACAATTCACACTGTCTGCCCCCATTCACTCCCATCGCCACCTCGCCACACATGGAATACCTTCCCCCTCCCCCATCATGTGTGATAGGTAGCACTAGGAAAAGACAACAAAGGCCCCATTCATTCACACTCAGTCTCTAGCTGCCACGCAATAATGCCCGAAACCACAGCTCCCTTTCCACATCCAGGCCCCACAAGACTTTCCATGGTTTACCCCAGACGCTTCACATGCCCTGATTCAATCCACTGACAGCACGTCAACCCCGGTATACCACATCGATCCAATTCACTCTATTCCTTGCCCTCCTTTCACCCTCCTGCATGTTCAGGCCCCGATCACACAAAATCTTTTTCACTCCATCTTTCCACCTCCAATTTGGTCTCCCACTTCTCCTCGTTCCCTCCACCTCTGACACATATATCCTCTTGGTCAATCTTTCCTCACTCATTCCCTCCATGTGCCCAAACCATTTCAAAACACCCTCTTCTGCTCTCTCAACCACGCTCTTTTTATTTCCACACATCTCTCTTACCCTTACATTACTTTCTCGATCAAACCACCTCACACCACACATTGTCCTCAAACATCTCATTTCCAGCACATCCACCCTCCTGCGCACCTCCTCGCAACCATACAACATTGTTGGAACCACTATTCCTTCAAACATACCCATTTTTGCTTTCCGAGATAAGTTCTCGACTTCCACACATTCTTCAAGGCTCCCAGGATTTTCGCCCCCTCCCCCACCCTATGATTCACTTCCACTTCCATGGTTCCATCCGCTGCCAGATCCACTCCCAGATATCTAAAACACTTTACTTCCTCCAGTTTTTCTCCATTCAAACTTACCTCCCAATTGACTTGACCCTCAACCCTACTGTACCTAATAACCTTGCTCTTATTCACATTTACCCTTAACTTTCTTCTTTCACACACTTTACCAAACTCAGTCACCAGCTTCTGCAGTTTCTCACATGAATCAGCCACCAGCGCTGTATCATCAGCGAACAACAACTGACTCACTTCCCAAGCTCTCTCATCCACAACAGACTTCATACTTGCCCCTCTTTCCAAAACTCTTGCATTCACCTCCCTAACAACCCCATCCATAAACAAATTAAACAACCATGGAGACATCACACACCCCTGCCGTAAACCTACGTTCACTGAGAACCAATCACTTTCCTCTCTTCCTACACATACACATGCCTTACATCCTCGATAAAAACTATTCACTGCTTCTAACAACTTTCCTCCCACACCATATATTCTTAATACCTTTCACAGAGCATCTCTATCAACTCTATCATATGCCTTCTCCAGATCCATAAATGCTACATACAAATCCATTTGCTTTTCTAAGTATTTCTCACATACATTCTTCAAAGCAAACACCTGATCCACACATCCTCTACCACTTCTGAAACCACACTGCTCTTACCCAATCTGATGCTCTGTACATGCCTTCACCCTCTCAATCAATACCCTCCCATATAATTTACCAGGAATACTCAACAAACTTATACCTCTGTAATTTGAGCACTCACTCTTATCCCCTTTGCCTTTGTACAATGGCACTATGCACGCATTCCGCTAATCCTCAGGCACCTCACCATGAGTCATACATACATTAAACAACCTTACCAACCAGTCAACAATACAGTTACCCCCTTTTTTAATAAATTCCACTGCAATACCATCCAAACCTACTGTCTTGCCGGCTTTCATCTTCCGCAAAGCTTTTACTACCTCTTCTCTGTTTACCAAATCATTTTCCCTAACCCTCTCACTTTGCACACCACCTCGACCAAAACACCCTATATCTGCCACTCTATCATCAAACACATTCAACGAACCTTTAAAGTACTCACTCCATCTCCTTCTCACATCACCACTACTTGTTATCACCTCCCCATTTGCGCCCTTCACTGAAGTTCCCATTTGCTCCCTTGTCTTACGCACTTTATTTACCTCCTTCCAGAACATCTTTTTATTCTCCGTAAAATTTAATGATACTCTCTCACCCCAACTCTCATTTGCCCTCTTTTTCACCCTCTTGAAATTTTCTCTTGCCTCCTGTTTTCTTTCTTTTATCTTTCTCCCAATCAATTGCATTTTTTTTTTTGCAAAAATCGTCCAAATGCCTCTCTCTTCTCTTTTACAATAATCTTACTTCTTCATCCCCCACTCACTACCCTTTTTTAATCAACCCCCCTCCCCCCTCTTTTCATGCCACAAGCATCTTTTTCGCAAGCCATCACGTTTCCCTAAAAACCAAAATTTTTTATTATTTTTATTTTTGCTTTGTCGCTGTTCCTTTTTTTGGGGAGGGGGGGGGAAAATTCCTTCCCCCAAAACCCAACATGACCACCTAACCCCAAACCCAACATAAACCCCCTTTCAAAAACCCAAAACAACCCCCTTTTAACCTTTCAATACAAAATATTAAATTTCCCAACAATTCCCCAAAAAAAATTTTTTCCAACCTTCCCTTTTTACCCCCCCCACAAAAAATCATTCCCCTTTCCCACCCAACAACACCAAAAAACCCCAAAAACCCCCCCCTTTATTTCCTTACTTTCTCCCCCAAATCAACCCCAAAAACCCCCCCATCCAAAATTAAAACCCCCCCAACCCCCAATTTACCCCCCAACCCCCCCCTTTTACCACGCAATCTTTACCCCATAACCAAAACCCCCCCAACTCCATTCCCCTTGCCCCGGTTCCCCCTCACCCTCCTTTTTTTTCCCGACCCCCCCCAACTGCTCAGAATCTTTTTCCCCCCCCATCCCCCCACCAAATTTAAAACCCCCTCCCCCCCCACCCCTTCCCCCCCGTTTTTCCCCTTTACCTTCACCCATTAAAAAACCCCAAAATTTTCCCCCCCCATCCCAAACTTTCTTCCCAAACCCCTCCTCCCCCCCCCTGCCCAAAAAAAAACCCCCCTCCCACACACCCCCTTTCTGCTCTTTTCAAAACCCCAAATCTTTTTTTTCCCCAAATCTTCCTTACCCAGGGGGAAATTAAAAGGGGTTTTTAGTTTTTAAAAAATTAAAACATAAGTGACCGTTTGGGGTTTTTAGAAGCGAAAATCCTCTGCATGACGGGTGTTATGAAAGGGAAATGATGGGATGTAGCTTTCTTAATCACTAGGGTTTAGGGCAAAATTTATCTTTTATCCCGTTCCAGACGTCCCTAGGGGGAAAAAGAAACACGATAATTTCCCCAAATGCACTTTATGTAAAAATCACATTTATCACGGGGGACACAAAAGAGAAATAAAAAGTCGGTTTTATATACATTAAAAAGACGAAGCTAGACCCATTTGGTAAAAAAGTGACTGTCGAAAAAAATAGCTTCTTCTTTTGATGTTATAACTGACTTATATTTCTTTTCTTGTGTCTCCCTGAAAATGTGGGTTATTACACGAAAGAAACAAATTGGGGGCTTATATGTTTCATTTTTCCCCATGGACTCAAAGGAATATCTTGATCAGAGCCAAAAATTGTAAACCTTTTCAATTGTAATTTTTTTTTTTTTTTTTTTTTTTCTTTTCGCTGTCCTCCCCCGGGTTTTCGGGAGGTTTCGCAAGGAAAAAGACGAAAGAAATGGCCCAACCCCCCAACACCTGTCAACACAAAGGGCCACACACGCAAAATACATAACCCACACACTTTTCCCTGGTTTACCCCAGACGCTTCAATTTCCTTATTTTAAACCCCGACAGCACGTCAACCCCCTGTTTTACCACATCGCTCCAATTCACCTATTCCTTGCCTCCTTTCACCCCCCGCATGTTCAGGCCCCATCAAAAAACCCTTTTTACTCCCCTCTTTTCCCCCTCCCCAATTGGGGGTTTCTCCCCTTTCCCGTTCCCCCACCTCCCCCACACATATATCCCCTTGGTCAAACTTTCCTCCAAATATTCTCTCCATGTGGGCCCCAAACCCCTTTAAAAAACCCTCTTCTCTCTTAACCACGCTTTTTATTTCCAACATCTTCTTTTCCCTTCGTTTTCTTTCTCGATCAAACCCCCTTTACACCAAAAATTGCCCAAAAAATCTCATTTCCCCCACATCCATCCTTACGCACAACTCTATCCATAGCCCCGCCTCGCAACCATACAACATTGTTTGGGCCCACTATTCCCTTTAAAATACCCATTTTTGCTTTTCCCCGGGGTAATGTTTTTTCGGGCTTCCCAAAAAAAAATTTTTCAAGGTCCCAAAATTTTTTGCCCCCTCCCCCACCCTAGGGTTTCCCCTTCCCCCTTCCTTTGGTTTTTCCCTCCCTGGGCAGATCCACTCCCCCGTTAAACTAAAAAAACTTTACTTCCCCCAGCCTCTCACCATTTCCCAAACCCCACCTCCCCAATTTACTTTTACCCCCAACCCTACTGTTTTCCTTTAAAAAACCTTGCTCTTATTGACATTTACTCTTTAAATTTCTTCTTCCACACTTTTCCCCAAAATCCGTCACCAGTTTTTGGCCCGTTTCTCCCTGAAAACCGCCACCCGCGCTGTATCATCAGCGAACAACCCAATGACTCACTTTCCCCAAGCTCTCTACCCCAACAACTTCATACTTTGGGCCCCTCTTTTTAAAACCTTGATTTACCTCCCTAACAAACCCCCTCCATAAAAAAATTAAACCCAAACCCTGGAGACCCTCACACACCCCTGCCGAAAAACCCCATTCACTGAGAACCAATCACTTTTTCCCCTCTTCCACACGTTTCACATCCCCTTTCATTCCCCGATAAAAAATTTTCACTGCTTTTTAACAACTTATGTATATATATATACATAAAAGGGGAAACAGAAGGAGTCATGCGGGCAGTGCTCATCCTCCTCGAAGGCTCAGATTGGGGTGTCTAAATGTGTGTGGATGTAACCAAGATAAGAAAAAAGTTGAGATACATAGAATGTTTGAGGAAAGGAACCTGGTTGTTTTGGCTCTGAGTGATACAAAGCTCAAGGGTTAAGGAGAAGAGTGGTTTGGAAATGTCCTGGGAGTAAAGTCAGGGGTTAGTGACAAGACAAGAGCAAGGGAAGGAGTAGCACTACTCCTGAAACAGGAGAGGTGGGAGTATGTGATAGAGTGTAAGAAAGTAAACTCGAGATTGATATGGGTAAAACTGAAAGTGGATGGAGAGAGATGGGTGATTATTGGTGCATATGCACCTGGGCATGAGAAGATCATGAGAGGCAAGTGTTTTGGGAGCAGCTGGGTGAGTGCGTTAGCAGTTTTCATGCACGACACGGGGTTATAGTGATGGGTGATTTGAATGCAAAGGTGAGTAATGTGGCAGTTGAGGGGATAATTGGTATACATGGGTGTTCAGTGTTGTAAATGGAAATGGTGAAGAGCTTGTAGATTTATGTGCTGAAAAAGGACTGGTGATTGGGAATACCTGGTTTAAAAAGAGAGATATACATAAGTATATGTATATAAGTAGGAAACATGGCCAGACAGAGTTATTGGATTACATGTTAACTGACAGGTGCGCGAGAGAGAGACTTTTGGATGTTAATGTGCTGAGAGGTGCAACTGGAGGGATGTCTAATCCTTAACTTGTGGAGACTAAGGTGAGGATATGTGGAGGTTTTTCAGAAAAGAAGAGAGGATGTTGGGGTGAAGAGAGTGGTGAGAGTAAGTGAGCTTGGAAAGAAGACTTGTGTGAGGAAGAACCAGGAGAGATTGAGTACAGAATGGAAAAAGGTGAGAACAAGGGATGTAAGGGGAGTGGGGGAGGAATGGGATGTATTTAGGGAAGCAGTGATGGCTTGCGCAAAAGATGCTTGTGGCATGAGAAGCGTGGGAGGTGGGCACATTAGAAAGGGTTGTGAGTGGTGGGATGAAGAAGTAAGATTGTTAGTGAAAGAAAAGAGAGAGGCATTTGGACAATTTATGCAGGGAAATAATGCAAATGAGTGAGAGATGTATAAAGGAAAGAGGCAGGAGGTCAAGAGAAAGGTGCAAGAGGTGAAAAAGAGGGCAAATGAGAGTTGGGGTGAGAGAGTATCATCAAATTTTAGGGAGAATAAAAAGATGTTTTGGAAGGAGGTAAATAAAGTGCATAAGACAAGGGAACAAATGGGAACATCAGTAAATGGGGCAAATGGGAGGTGATAATAAGTTGTGGTGATATGAGAAGGAGATGGAGTGAGTATTTTGCAGGTTTTTTGAATGTGTTTGATGATAGAGTGGCAGATATAGGGTGTTTTGGTTGAGGTGGTGTGCAAAGTGAGAGGGTTAGGGAGAATTATTTGGTAAACGGAGAAGAGGTAGTAAAAGCTTTGCGGAATATGTCAGCCGGCAAGGAAGCGGGTTTGGATGGTATTACCATGGAGTTTATTAAAAAAAGGGGGTGACTACATTGTTGACTGGTTGGTAAGGTTATTAAATGTATGTATGACTCATGGTGAGGTGCCTTAGGATTGGAGAAGAGCAGTATGGTTTCAAAAGTGGTAGAGAATGTGTGGATCAGGTGTTTGCTTTGAAGATTGTATGTGAGAAATACTTAGAAAAGCAAATGGATTTGTTTGTAGCATTTATGGATCTGGAGAAGGCATATGATAGAGTTTATAGAGATGCTCTGTGGAAGGTATTAAGAATATATGGTGTGGGAGGCAAGATGTTAGAAGCAGTGAAAAGTTTTTATCGAAGATGTAAGGCATGTGTATGAGTAGGAAGAGAGGAAAGTGATTAGTTCTCAGTGCATGTTGGTTTGCGGCAGGGGTGCATGATGTCTGCATGGTTGTTTAATTTGTTTATGGATGGGGTTGTTAGGAAGGTGAATGCAAGAGTTTAGGAAAGAGGGGCAAGTATGCAGTCTGTTGTGGATGAGAGAGATTGGGAAATGAGTCAGTTGTTGTTCGCTGATGATACAGCACTGGTGGCTCATACAGGTGAGAAACTTTAGAAGCTGGTGACTGAGTCTGGTAAAGTGTGTGAAAGAAGAAGGCTGAGAGTACAGTAGGGTTGAGGAACAAGTCAATTGGGAGGTAAGTTTGAATGGAAAAAACTGGAGGAAGTGAAGTATTTTAGATATCTGGGAGTGGATTTGGTAGCAGATGGAAACATGGAAGCGGAAGTGAATCATAAGGTTAGGGAGGGGGTGAAAGTTCTGGGAGTGTTGAAAAATGTGTGGAAGTCGAGAACGTTATCTTGGAAAGCAAAAATGGGTATGTTTGAAGGAACAGTGGTTCCAACAATGTTATAGTGTTGCAAGGCGTGGGCTATAGATAGAGTTGTGCGGAGGAGGGTGGATGTGTTGGAAATGAGATGTTTGAGGACAATATGTGGTGTGATCGAGTAAGTAATGAAAGGGTAAGAGAGATGTGTGTTAATAAAAAGAGTGTGGTTGAGAGTGCAGAAGAAGGTGTTTTGAAATGGTTTGGTCACATGGAGAGAATGAGTGAGAAAAGATTGAACAAGAGGATATATGTGTCAGAGGTGGAGGGAATGAGGAGAAGTGGGAGACCAAATTGGAGTTGGAAAGATGGAATGAAAAAGATTTTGAGTGATTAGGGCCTGAACATGCAGTAGGGTGAAAGGCGTGCAAGGATTAGATTGAATTGGAACGATGTGGTGTACCAGGATGGGCGTGCTGTCAATGGATTGAACCAGGGCATGTGAAGCGTCTGGGGTAAACCATGGAAAGTTTTGAGGGGCCTGCAAGTGGAAAGGGAGCTGTGATTTCAGTGCATTATACATGACAGCTAGAGACTGAGTGTGAATGAATGTGGCCTTTATTGTCTTTTCCTAGCACTACCTTGCGCACATGCTGTGTGAGGGGGTTTTCATTTCATGTGTGGTGGGGTGGCGACAGGAATGAATAAGGGCAGACAGTATGAATTATGTACATGTGCATATATGTATATGTCTGTGTGTGTATATATATGTATACGTTGAGATGAGTAGATATGTATATGTGCTGTGTGTGGATGTGTATGTATATACATATGAATGTGGGTGGGTTGGGCCATTCTTTCATCTGTTTCCTTGCGCTACCTAGCTAACGCGGGAGACAGCGCCAAAGTATAATGATAATGATAAACAAATATAAATTTTATCTATTAT
>NC_092229.1:33221343-33413843 GCF_036320965.1 Panulirus ornatus
GAGTTTTGCGTGTGTGGACGTATGTATATACATGTGTATGGGCGTGGGTTGGGCCATTTCTTTTGTTTGTTTCCTTGCGCTACCTCAGAAATGCGGGAGACAGCGACAAAGAAAAAAAAGAAAAAAAAAAAGATTTTTTTTTCTTGCTTTGTCACTGTCTCCCGCGTTTGCGAGGTAGCGCGAAGAAACAGAAGAAAGAATGGCCTAATATTTATACATTTTCCTTTATCATACTTTGTCGCTGTCTCCTGCATTGGCAAGGTAGCGCAAAGAAACAGAAGAAAGAATGGCCTAACCCACCCACATACACATGTATACACATACACGTCCACACACAAACATATACATACCGACATCTCAACGTATGCATACATACACACACACAGACATATACATATATACACACATACATAATTCATTTCCATCGCCACCCCGCCACACATGAAATGACAACTCTCTCCCCCACATGTGCGCGAGGAAGCGGTAGGAAAAGACAACAAAGGCCACATTCATTAACACTCAGTCTCTAGCTCTCATGTATAATTCACCGAAACCACAGCTCCCTTTCCACGTCCAGGCAACACAAAACTTTCCATGGTTTACCCCAGACGCTTCACATGCACTGGTTCAATCCATTGATAGCACTTCGACACCGGCATACAACATCGTTCCAATTCACTCTATTCCTTGCACACCTTTCACCCTCCTACATGTTCAGGTTCCAATTACTCAGAATCTTTTTCACTCCATCTATCCACCTCCAATTTGGTCTCCCACTTCTTGTTCCCTCCACCTCTGACACATATATCCTCTTGGTCAATCTTTCCTCATTCATTCTCTCCATTTGACCAAACCATTTCAAAACACCCACCTCTGCTCTCTCAACCACACTCTTTTCATTACCACACTTCTCTCTTACCTTTTCATTACTTACTCAATCAAACCACCTCACATCACGTATTCTCCTCAAACATCTCATTTCCAGCACATCCACCCTTCTCCGCAGAACTCTATCTATAGCCCACGCCTTGCAACCATACAACATTGTTGGAACCACTATTCCCTCAAACATACCCTTTTTGCTTTCCAAGATAACGTTCTCGTCTTCCATACATTTTTCAACGCTCCAAGAACTTTCACCCCCTCCACCGCCCTATGATTCACTTCCGCTTCCATGGTTCCATCTGCTGCCAAATACACTCCCAGATATGTAAAACACTTCACTTCCTCCAGTTTTTCTCCATTCAAATTAACCTCCCAAATGACTTGTCCCTCAATCTTACTGTCCCTAATAACCTTGCTCTTATTCACATTTACTCTAAACTTTCTTCTTTCACACACTTTACCAAACTCAGTCGCCAGCTTCTGCAGTTTCTGACCCAAATCAGCCACCAGCGCCGTATCATCAGCGAACAAATACTGACTCACTTCCCAAGCTCTCTCATCCACAACAGACTGCATACTTACCCCTCTCTCCAAAACTCTTGCATTCACCTCCCTAACAACTACATCCATAAACAAATTAAACAACCATGGAGACATCACGCACCCCTGCCGCAAACTGACATTCACTGAGAACCAATTACATTCCTCTCTTCCTACATGTACACATGCCTTACATCCTCGATAAAACTTTTCACTGCTTCTAACAACTTGCCTCCCACACCATATATTCTTAATACCTTCCACTGAGCATCTCTATCAACTCTATCATATGCCTTCTCCTGATCCAGAAATGCTACATACAAATCCATTTGCTTTTCTAAGTATTTCTCACATACATTCTTCAAAGCAGACACCTGATCCACACATCCTCTACCACTTCTGAAACCACACTGCTCTTCCCCAATCTGATGCTCTGTACATGCCTTCACCCTCTCAAACAATACCCTCCCATATAATTTCCCAGGAATTCTCAACAAACTTAAACCTCTGTAATTTGAGCACTCACTTTTATCCCCTTTGCCTTTGTACAATGGCACTATGCAAGCATTCTGCCAATCCTCAGGCACCTCACCATGAGTCATACATACATTAAATAACCTTACCAACCAGTCAACAATACAGTCACCCCTCTTTTTTTTAAATAAATTCCACTGCAATACCATCCAAACACGCTGCCTTGTAGGCTTTCATCTTCTGCAAAGCTTTTACTACCTCTTCTCTATTTACCAAATCATTCTCGCTAACCCTCTCACTTTGCACATCACCTCGACCAAAACACCCTATATCTGCCACTCTATCATCAAACACATGCAACAAACCTTCAAAATACTCACTCCATCTCCTTCTCACATCACCACTACTTGTTTTCACCTCCCCATTAGCCCCCTTCATTGATGTTCCCATTTGTTCCCTCGTCTTACTTACCTCCTTCGAAAACATCTTTTCATTCTCCCTAATATTTAATGATAATCTCTCACCCCAACTCTCATTTGCCCTCTTTTTCACCTCTTGCACCTTTCTCTTGACCTCCTGCCTCTTTCTTTACACATCTCCCAGTCATTTGCATTATTTCCCTGCAAAATTGTCCAAATGCCTCTCTCTTCTCTTTCACTAATAATCTTACTTCTTCATCCCACCACTCACTACCCTTTCTAATCTGCCTACCTCCCATGCTTCTCATGCCACAAGCATCTTTTGCGCAAGCCATCACTGTTTCCCTAAATACATCCCATTCCTCTCCGAATCCTGTTGCGTCCGTTGTTCTCACCTTTTTCCATTCTGTACTCAGTCTCTTCTGGTACTTCCTCACACAAGTCTCCTTCCCAAGCTCACTTACTCTTACCACTCTCTTCATCCCAACATTCTCTCTTCTTTCCTGAAAACCTCTAAAAATCTTCACCCTCGCCTCCACAAGATAATGATCAGACATCCCTGCAGTTGCGTCTCTCAGCACATTAACATCCAAAAGTCTCTCTTTCGCGAGCCTATCAATTAACATGTAATCGAATAATGCTCTCTGGCCATCTCTTCTACTTACATACATATACTTATGTATATCTCTCTTTCTAAACCAGGTATTCCCAATCACCAGTCCTTTTTCAGCACATAAATCTACAAGCTCTTCACCATTTCCATTTACAACACTGAACACCCCCTATACACCAATTATTCCCTCAACTGCCACATTACTCACCTTTGCATTCAAATCACCCATCACTATAACCCGGTCTCGTGTATCAAAACTACTAACTGTTCAAATTAGAGAGGGATAAGTTTGTTGAGCATTCCTGGGAAATTATATGGGAGGGTATTGATTGAGAGGGTGAAGGCATGTACAGAGCATCAGACTGGGGAAGAGCAGTGTGGTTTCAGAAGTGGTAGAGGATGCGTGGATCAGGTGTTTGCTTTGAAGAATGTATGTGAGAAATAATTAGCAAAACAGATGGATTTGTATGTAGCATTTATAGATCTGGAAAACTAATATGACAGGGTAGATAGAGATTCTTTTTGGAAGGTTTAAGAGTATATGGTGTGGGAGGTAAAATGCTGGAAGCAGTGAAATATTTCTACAAAGGATGTAATGCATGTGTATGAGTAGGAAAAGAGGAAAGTGATTAGTTGCCAGTGAATGTCGGTATGTGGCAGGGGTGCATGATGTCTCCTTGGTTGTTTAATTTGTTTATGGATGGGATGGTTAGGGAGGTGAATGCAACAGTTTTGGAGAGAGGGGCAAGTATGCAGTCTGTTGTGGATGAGAGGGCTTGGGAAGTGAGTCACTTGTTCGCTGATGATATAGCGCTGGTGACTGATTTGGGTGCAAAACTGCAGAAGCTGGTGACTGAGTTTGGTAATGTGCGTGAGAAAGAAAGCTGAGAGTAAATGTGTATAAGAGCAAGGTTATTAGGTTCAGTACGGTTGAGGGAGAGGTTAATAGGGAGGTAAGGTTGAATGGAGAAAAACTGGAGGAAATGAAGTGTTTTAGATATCTGGGAGTGGATTTAGCAATGGATGGAACCATGGAAACGAAAGTGAGTCACAGGGTGGGAGAGGGAGCGAAGGTTCTGGGAGAGGTAAGGAACGTGTGGAAGGCAAAACCATTATCTCGAAGAGCAAAAATGGGTATGTTTAAAGGAATAGTGGTTCCAAAAATGTTATATGGTTGAGAGGAATGGGCTATAGATAAGGTTATGCTGAGGAGGGTGGATGTGTTGGAAATGAAATTTTTGAGGACAATATGTGGTGAGAGGTGGTTTGATTAAGTAATGAAAGGGTAAGAGAGATGTGTGGAAAAAAAAAAAAGAGTGTAGTTGAGGGAGCAGAAGAGGGCATGTTGAAATTGTTTGGACACGTGGAGGGGATGAGTGAGGAAAGATTGACAAAGAGGATATATGTGTCAGAGGTGGAAGGAAGAAAGTGAAGCAGACCAAATTGAGGGTGGATGGATGGAGTGAAAAAGATTTTCAGAGATCAGGGCCTGAATATACAGGATGGTGAAAGGAGGTAAATAAAGTGCGTAAGACAAGGGAGCAAATGGGAACTTCAGTGAAGGGGACTAATGGGGAGGTGATAACAAGTAGTGGTGATGTGAGAAGGAGATGGAGTGAGTATTTTGAAGGTTTGTTGAATGTGTTTGATGATAGAGTGGCAGATATAGGGTGTTTTGGTCGAGGTGGTGTGCAAAGTGAGAGGGTTAGGGAAAATGATTTGGTAAACAGAGAAGAGGTAGTAAAAGCTTTGCGGAAGATGAAAGCCAGCAAGGCAGCAGGTTTGGATGGTATTGCAGTGGAATTTATTAAAAAAGGGGGTGACTGTATTATTGACTGGTTGGTAAGGTTATTTAATGTATGTATGATTCATGGTGAGGTGCCTGAGGATTGGCAGAATGCTTGCATAGTGCCATTGTATGAAGGCAAAGGGGATAAAGGTGAGTGCTCAAATTACAGAGGTATATGTTTGTTGAGTATTCCTGGGAAATTATATGGGAAGATGTTGATTGAGAGGGTGAAGGCATGTACACAGCATCAGAGTGGGGAAGAGCAGTGTGGTTTCAGAAGTGGTAGAGAATGTGTGGATCAGGTGTTTAATTTGAAGAATGTATGTGAGAAATACTTAGAAAAGCAAATGGATTTGTATGTAGCATTTATGGAGCTGGAGAAGGCATATGATAGAGTTGATAGAAATGCTCTGTGGAAGGTATTAAGAATATATGGTGTGGGAAGCAAGTTGTTAGAAGCAGTGAAAAGTTTTTATCGAGGATGTAAGGCATGTGTACATGTAGGAAGAGAGGAAAGTGATTGGTTCTCAGTGAATGTCAGTTTGCGGCAGGGGTGTGTGATGTCTCCATGGTTGTTTAATTTGTTTATGGATGGGGTTGTTAGGGAGGTGAATGCAAGAGTTTTGGAAAGAGGGGCAAGTATGCAGTGTGTTGTGGATGAGAGAGCTTGGGAAGTGAGTCAGTTGTTGTTCGCTGATGATACAGCAGCTGGTGGCTGATTCATGTGAGAAACTGCAGAAGCTGGTGACTGAGATTGGTAAAGTGTGTGAAAGAAGAAAGTTAAGAGTAAATGTGAATAAGAGCAATGTCATTGGGTACAGTAGGGTTGAGGGTCAAGTCAATTGGGAGGTAAGTTTGAATGGAGAAAAACTGGAGGAAGTAAAGTGTTTTAGATATCTGGGAGTGGATCTGGCAGCAGATGGAACCATGAAAGCAGAAGTGAATCATAGGGTGGGGGAGGGGGCGTAAATTCTGGGAGCCTTGAAGAATGTTTGGAAGTCGAGAACATTATCTCGGAAAGCAAAAATGGGTATGTTTGAAGGAATAGTGGTTCCAACAATGTTGTATGGTTGCGAGGTGTGGGCTTTGGATAGGGTTGTGCGCAGGAGGATGGATGTGCTGGAAATGAGATGTTTGAGGACAATATGTGGTGTGAGGTGGTTTGATCGAGTAAGTAATGTAAGGGTAAGAGAGATGTGTGGAAATAAAAAGAGTGTGGTTGAAAGAGCAGAAGAGGGTATTATGAAATGGTTTGGTCACATGGAGAGAATGAGTGAGGAAAGATTAACCAAGAGGATATATGTGTCAGAGGTGGAGGGAACGAGGAGAAGTGGGAGACCAATTTGGAGGTGGAAAGATGGAGTGAAAAAGATTTTGAGTGATTGGGGCCTGAACATGCAGGAGGGTGAAAGGCATGCAAGGAATAGAGTGAATTGGAACGATGTGGTATACCGGGGTCGACGTGCTGTCACTGGATTGAACCAGGGCATGTGAAGCGTCTGAGGTAAACCATGGAAAGTTCTGTGGGGCCTGGATGTGGAAAGGGAGCTGTGGTTTCGGTGCATTATTACATGACAGCTAGAGACTGAGTGTGAACGAATGGGGCCTTTGTTGTCTTTTCCTAGCGCTACCTCGCACACATGAGGGGGGAGGGGGTTGTTATTCCATGTGTGGCGAGGTGGCAATGGGAATGAATAAAGGCAGACAGTATGAATTATGTACATGTGTATATATGTATATGTCTGTGTGTGTATATATATATATGTGTAAATTGAGATGTATAGGTATGTATATTTGCGTGTGTGGACGTGTATGTATATACATGTGTATGTGGGTGGGTTGGGCCGTTCTTTCGTCTGTTTCCTTGCGCTACCTAGCTAACGCGGGAGACAACGACAAAGCAAAATAATAAATAAATTTTTTTTTTTTTTTGCTTTGTCACTGTCTCCCGCGTTAGCGAGGTAGCGCAAGGAAACAGACGAAAGAATGGCCCAACCCTCCCACATACACATGTATATACATACACGTCCACATATGCAAATATACATACCTATACATCTCATTGTACACATATATATACACACACAGACATATACATACACACATGTACATAGTTCATACTGTCTGCCTTTATTTGTTCAGATCGCCACCTCGCCACACATGGAATAACAACCCCCTCCCCCTCATGTGTGCGAGGTAGCGCTAGGAAAGACACCAAAGGCTCCATTCGTTCACACTCAGTCTCTAGCTGTCATGTAATAATGCACCGAAACCACAGCTCCCTTTCCACATCCAGGCCCCACACACTTTCCATGGTTTACCCTAGACGCTTCACATGCTCTGGTTCAATCCATTGACAGCACGTCGCCTGTGGTATACCATGTCGTTCCAATTCACTCTATTCCTTGCACGCTTTTCACCCTCCTGCATGTTCAGACCCCGATCACTCAAAATCTTTTTCACTCCATCTTTCCACCTCCAATTTGGTCTCCCACTTCTCCTTGTTCCCTCCACCTCTGACACATATATCCTCTTGGTCAATCTTTCCTCACTCATTCTCTCCATGTGACCAAACCATTTCAAAACACCCTCTTCTGCTCTCTCAACCACACTCTTTTTATTTCCACACATCTCTCTTACCCTTACATTACTTACTCGATCAAACCACATCACACCACATATTGTCCTCAAACATCTCATTTCCAGCACATCCACCCTCCTGCGCACAACTCTATCCATAGCCCACGCCTCGCAACCATACAACATTGGTGGAACCACTATTCCTTCAAACATACCCATTTTTGCTTTCCAAGATAATGTTCTTGACTTCCAAACATTCTTCAAGGCTCCCAGAATTTACGGCCCCTCCCCCACCCTATGATTCACTTCTGCTTCCATGGTTCCATCCGCTGCCAGATCCACTCCCAGATATCTAAAACACTTTACTTCCTCCACTTTTTCTTCATTAAAACTTACCTCTCAATTGACTTGACCCTCAACCCTACTGTACCTAATAACCTTGCTCTTATTCACATTTACTCTTAACTTTCGTCTTTCACACACTTTACCAAACTCAGTCACCAGCTTCTGCAGTTTCTTACATGAATCAGCCACCAGCACTGTATCATCAGCGAACAACAACTGACTCACTTCCCAAGCTCTCTCATCCACAACAGACTGCATACTTGCCCCTCTTTCCAAAACTCTTGCATTCACCTCCCTAACAACCCCATCCATAAACAAATTAAAACAACCATCGAGACATCACACACCCCTGCCGCAAACCTACATACACCAAGAACCAATCACTTTCCACTCTTCCTACACGTACACATGCCTTACATCCTCGATAAAAACTTTTCACTGCTTCTAACAACTTGCCTCCCATACCATATATTCTTACAACCTTCCACAGAGCATCTCTATCAACTCTATCATATGCCTTCTCCAGATCCATAAATGCTACATACAAATCCATTTGTTTTTCTAAGTATTTCTCACATACATTCTTCAAAGCAAACACCTGATCCACACATCCTCTACCACTTCTGAAACCACACTGCTCTTCCCCAATCTGATGCTCTGTACATGCCTTCACCTTCTCAATCAATACCCTCCCATATAATTTACCAGGAATACTCAACAAACTTATACCTCTGTAATTTGAGCACTAACTCTTATCCCGTTTGCCTTTGTACAGTGGCACTCTGCAAGCATTCTGCCAATCCTCAGGCACCTCACCATGAATCATACATACATTATATAACCTTACCAACCAGTCAACAATAGAGCCACCCCCTTTTTTAATAAATTCCACTGCAATACCATCCAAACCTGCTGCTTTGCCGGCTTTCATCTGCGGCAAAGCTTTTACTACCTCTTCTCTATTTACCAAATCATTTTCCCCAACCCTCTCACTTTGCACACCACCTCGACCAAAACACCCTATATCTGCCACTCTATCATCAAACACATTCAACAAACCTTCAAAATACTCACTCCATCTCCTCACATCACCACTACTTGTTATCACCTCCCCATTAGCCCCCTCCACCGAAGTTCCCATTTGCTCCATTGTCTTACGCACTTTATTTACCTCCTTCCAAAACATCTTTTTATTCTCCCTGAAATTTAATGATACTCTCTCACCTCAACTCTCATTTGCCCTCTTTTTCACATCTTGCACCTTTCTCTTGACCTCCTGCCTCTTTCTTTTATACCTCTCCCACTCATTTGCATTTTTTCCCTGCAAAAATCGTTCAAATGCCTCTCTCTTCTCTTTCACTAATAATCTTACTTCTTCATTCCATCACTCACTACCTTTTCTAATCTGCCCACCTCCCATGCTTCTCACGCCACAAGCATCTTTTGCGCAAGCCATCACTGCTTCCCTAAATACATCCCATTCCTCCCCCACTCCCCTTACCTCCTTTGTTCTCACCTTTTTCCATTCTGTACTCAGTCTCTCCTGGTACTTCCTCACACAAGTCTCCTTCCCAAGCTCACTTACTCTCACCACTCTCTTCACCCCAACATTCTCTCTTCTTTTCTGAAAACCCCCACAAATCTTCACCTTCACCTCCACAAGATAATGATCAGACATCCCTCCAGTTGCACCTCTCAGCTCATTAACATCCAAAAGTCTCTCTTTTCTCCGTCTATCAATTAACATGTAATCCAACAACGCTCTCTGGCCATCTCTCCTACTTACATACGTATACTTATGTATATCTCGCTTTTTAAACCAGGTATTCCCAATCACCAGTCCTTTTTCAGCACATAAATCTACAAGCTCTTCACCATTTCCATTTACAACAGTGAACACTCCATGTATACCAATTATTCCCTCAACTGCCACATTACTGTCCTTTGCATTCAAATCACCCATCACTATAACCCAGTCTTGTGCATCAAAACCACTAACATACTCATTTAGCTGCTCCCAAAACACTTGCCTCTCATGATCTTTCTTCTCATGCCCAGGTGCATATGCACCAATAATCACCCATCTCTCTCCATCAACTTTCAGTTTTACCCATATCAATCTAGAATTTACTTTCTTACACTCTATCACATACTCCCACAACTCCTGTTTCAGGAGTAGTGCTACTCCTTCCCTTGCTCTTGTCCTCTCACTAACCCCTGACTTTACTCCCAAGACATTCCCAAACCACTCTTCCCCTTTACCCTTTAGCTTCGTTTCACTCAGAGCCAAAACATCCAGGTTCCTTACCTCAAACATACTACCTATCTCTCCTTTTTTCTCATCTTGGTTACATCCACACACATTTAGACACCCCAATCTGAGCCTTCGAGGAGGATGAGCACTCCTCGCGTGACTCCTTCTTCTGTTTCCCCTTTTAGAAAGTTAAAATACAAGGAGGGGAGGGTTTCTGGCCCCCCGCTCCCGTCCCCTTTAGTCGCCTTCTACGACACATGAGGAATGCGTGGGAAGTACTCTTTCTCCCCTATCCCCAGGGATAGGAAATAAATAAATAAAATATATAACATAAATTAAGAGTATATGGTGTGGGAGGGAAGTTGCTAGAAGCAGTGAAAAGTATTTACCAAGGATGCAAAGCACATGTACAAGTGGGAAGAGAGGAGTGACTGGTTCCAGTGAATGTCAGTTTGCGGCAGAGGAGCGTGATGTCTCCATGGTTGTTTAATTTGTTTATGGATGGGGTGGTGAGGGAAGTAAATGCAAGAGTTTTGGTGCAGAGGTTGGTGACTGAGTTTGGTAAAGTGTGTGAAAGAAGAAAGCTGAGAGTAAATGTGAATAAGAGCAAGATTTTTAGGTTTACTAAGATTGAGGTATAAGTTAATTGGGAGATAAGTTTGAATGGAGAAAAATGGCAGAAGTGAAGTGTTTTAGATATCTGGATGTGGATTTAGCAGCGGATGGAACCATGGAAGCAGAAGTGAGTCACAGGGTGGGGGAGGATGCGAAAGTTCTGAGAGCACTGAAGAATGTGTAGAAGGCAAGCATGTCATCTCGGAGAGCAAAAATGGGTATGTTCAAAGGAATAGTGGTTCCAACAACGTTATATGGTTGTGAGACATGGGCTATAGATACTGTTGTGTGGAGGAGGGTGGATGCGTTGGAAATGAGATGTTTGAGGGCAATATGTGGTGTGAGGTGGTTTGATTGAGTAAGTAATGAAAGGGTGAGAGAGATGTGTGGTAATAAAAGAGTGTGGTTGAGAGAGCAGAAGAGGGTGTGTTGAAATGGTTTGGTCACATAGAGAGAATGAGTGAGGAAAGATTGACAAAGAGGATATATGTGTCAGAGGTAAAGGGAACGAAGAGAGGTGGGAGACCAAATTGGAGGTGGAAAGATGGAGTAAAAAAGATTTTGACCGATCAGGACCTGAACATACAGGAGGGTGAAAGGCATGCAAGGAATAGAGTGAATTGGAACGATGTGGTATACCGAGGTCGACGTGCTGCCAATGGATTGAACCATAGCATGTGAAGCATCTGGGATAAACCATGGAAAGTTTTGTGGGCCTTAGATGTGGAAAGGGAGCTGTGGTTTTGGTGCATTACACATGACAGCTAGAAGACTGAGTGCAAATGAATGTGGCCTTTTTTTGTCTTTTCCTAGCACTACCTCACTGGGGGAGGGAGGAATACTATTTCATGTGTGGTGTGGTGGTGATGGAAATGGATGAAGGCAGCAAGTATGAATATATACATGTGTATATATGTATATGTCTGTGTATGTATATGTATGCATACATTGAAATGTATAGGTATGTATATGCATGTGTGTGGGCATTTGTATATATATGTATGTGGGAGGGTTGGGACATTCTTTCATCCGCTTCCTTGCGCTACCTCGCCAAAGCGGGAGACGGCGATTAAGTATAATAGTTTCTTTACATCTATTATATAAGATTCTTTAGTTTATACATCATTTATATTCTTTACGTTATAATTTTTCCTAGTTGCACGTACGGATTGTCCTAAGTCACACAGGTTGCAAGTAGGGGAGAGTTTGTATAGATACATAATTACATACGCTCATATATATGTATATACATATATACAAATGTACATATTCAAACTTGCTCACCTTATCCATTCCTGACACCACCCAACTCCAAAGGAAACAGCACAAAAGCATGCAAGAAAAAAGAAAACATATACATTCTCGTCTTTTTCCCCCCCAAACGATCAACGCCCCCGGTGTTAGCAAAGTAGCGCCAGGAAACAGATGAAGAAAAGGCACAAATGCTTACATCCAGACAAGCTGTCATAAGTAATGCAATGAAACCAGAATTTCCTATCCACATCCAGGCCCCACAGACCTTACCATGGTTTACCCAGGACAATTCACATGCCCTGGCTCAGTCTTTTGACAGCATATGTTGACATGTATATGTATGTATATGTACGTATATTGGTGTGTATGTATATATGTGTCAACATGAGTGGATGGGTCTTTCTCCATCTGTTTCCTGATGTAGGAAATGGCGATCAAGTAGCATAATAAAAAATAAAAAATACATATATATATGGTTTTGTGCATATATGTACATATAAATGTATGTGAGTGGATGGGTATTCATTCGTCTGTTTCCTTGCACTTCCTTGCTTATGCGAAAACAGCAATCATGATTAATAGTAATAATAATAAAAGAAAAAATGAATGGAATATGTTGTACATGAAGACAGTATACAAAAGTTTAGGAGATGGTGCCCAATGAAAGCAACATCCCCTTTCTGTACTGTACATGATTCGAATCTACTTGTATTTGGACCTATTCAAAAACCCTAAAATAACACAATCTCATCTTGTCAAAACTTAGTGGACTTTACCAAATGTAACTTTATTCAAGTTACCTGCTCATGCAATGTATCAATCTGAATCAGCTACTGATTAACATGATCTGGTCTCCTTCCAGTGAACTAAAGAAAACTTTTGCTGTGATCACTCATGTTGGATCGGTGGATAAGAAATTCTTTCCAATATCCTGAAACTCCTTTTGGCACCAGTGACACTGGCTACCAACCAATACAATCAAACAATAAAGTTCATACCTCTTTTTCAACAATACCCAGTTCCCCTGTCTTCATGATTTCACGAATAATCTTGCCAGCATGATTGGCAACAGCTATTGATGATGACATAATTTTTGATAGAAGTGGTGAGCTTTGTGGTGCTAAAGACATTCTGTGTCCACTAATCTTCCACTGGTTATGTTAATAAAACAATTCAAAGCTGGGCTCAATTATAAAGGCTGCACCTGAAAGCAAAAAGAAAAACTTTATGAATATATCAGAAGACAATCATAAAGGAGCTAAAATCAAGTACACATCAATTTTTCCTGAAAAAATCAGATATGAGAAAATGAAGTATAGGTTGTACTTCTTTAATCCAGCAACCTTGAAACCTGGCCATTGCTGGATTACAGAAAATGCCAGAAAACAGAAAGTGACCCCTAAGTCATACACAGTTGATGATCGGATCTCATAGTAGTCACACACATTGGCGTATCTAGGGTATGGTAGGTAGGGCAGGTGCCCTGGGTGCCACTTGAAAGGGGGCACCACTCAAAAGGTTTGTGTTTTGACATATGCTACCCGATTAACATTTTTTGTTGGTTTGGTTTTGTGTGATAGAAATAAACTTGCCTACTTTTCAACTATAGTAATATTTTGCTACTATCAGTTGCATTACCGCTTCTATGTTACAATTTTGATCAAATAAGTCTTTAACTTTAAATCTTTAAGAGTTTATATGAATTTAAGTTTGGCCTAACTCTTCAACATTTTATAATTACACTATATATATTTTTATATTCATCTACTGTATGTACATTCTTAATCAAGCCCATTGTGTACATCCAGTACATTTTTCTTAATATGACAAATATCATTTGGATTATAGTTGGTTTTGTTCAAAACATACTGTCGGCTACTTTGTAAATGGATTAGATAAAGATTTTATCACTGTGTCTGGATCTGTTCTAGTTCTAGGTAGTAATCTGCAGGGCCTGCAGAATCTGAAACTGAGTAGTGGTATGACTATGAAGTAAAATTTTACTAATAATTTATATAATTTCCTTTGGCGCTGTCTCCTGCGTTAGCGAGGTAGCGCAAGGAAACAGACAAAAGAATGGCTCAACCCACCCACATAAACATGTATATACATACATGTCCACACACGCTAATATACGTACCTATACATCTCAACGTATACATATATATACACACACAGACATATACAAATATACACATGTACATAATTCATACTGTCTGCCTTTATTCATTCCCATCACCACCCCACCACACATGAAATAACAACCCCCTTCCCCCGCATGTGTGTGAGGTGGCACTAGGAAAAGACAACAAAGGCCACATTTGTTCACACTCAGTCTCCAGCTGTCATGCATAATGCACTGAAACCACAGCTCCCTTTCCATATCCAGGCCCCACAGAACTTTCCATGGTTTACCCCAGACGCTCCACATGCTCTGGTTCAATCCATTGACAGCACATCGACCCCAGTATACCACATGATTCCAATTCACTCTATTCCTTGCACGCCTTTCACCCTCCTGAATGTTCAGGCTCTGATCACTCAAAATCTCTTTCACTCCATCTATCCACCTCCAATTTGGTCTCCCAATTCTCCTCATTCCCTCCACCTTTGACATATATATCCTCTTGGTCAATCTTTCCTCACTCATTCTCTCCATGTGACCAAACCATTTCAAAACACCCTCTTCTGCTCTCTCAACCACACTTTTTATTTCCACACATCTCTATTACCCTTACATTACTTACTCGATCAAACCACCTCACACCACATATTGTCCTCAAACATCTCATTTCCAGCACATCCATCCTCCTGCACACAACCCTATCCATAGCCCACGCCTCGCAACCATACAACATTGTTGGAACCACTATTCCTTCAAACATACCCATTTTTGCTTTCCAAGATAATGTTCTCGACTTCCACACATTCTTCAACGCTCCCAGAACTTTCGCCCCCTCCCCCACCCTATGATTCACTTCTGCTTCAATGGTTTCATCCGCTGTCAAATCCACTCTCAGATATCTAAAACACTTCACTTCCTCCAGTTTTTCTCCATTCAAACTTACCTCCCAATGACTTGTCCCTCAACCCTACTGTACCTAATAACCTTGCTCTTATTCACATTTACTCTCAGCTTTCTTCTTTCACACACTTTACCAAACTCAGTGACCAGCTTCTGCAGTTTCTCACACGAATCAGCCACCAGCGCTGTATCATCAGCGAACAACAACTGACTCACTTCCCAAGCTCTCTCATCCACAACAGACTGCATACTTACCCCTCTTTCCAAAACTCTTGCATTCACCTCCCTAACAACCCCATCCATAAACAAATTAAACAACCATTGAGACATCACACACCCCTGCCGCAAACCAACATTCACTGAGAACCAATCACTTTCCTCTCTTCCTACATGTACACAAGCCTTACATCCTTGATAAAAACTTTTCACTGCTTCTAACAACTTGCCCCCACACCATAGATTCTTAATACCTTCCACAGAGCATCTCTATCAACTCTATCATATGCCTTCTCCAGATCCATAAATGCTACATACAAATCCATTTGCTTTTCTAAGTATTTCTTACATACATTCCTAAAAGCAAACACCTGATCGACACATCCTCTACCACTTCTGAAACCACACTGCTCTTCCCCAATCTGATGCTCTGTACATGCCTTCACCCTCTCAATCAGTACCCTCCCATATAATTTCTCAGGAATACTCAACAAACTTATACCTCTGTAATTTGAGCACTCACTTTTATCCCCTTTCCCTTTGTACAATGGCACTATGCAAGCATTCTACCAATCCTCATGCACCTCACCATGAGTCATACATACATTAAATAACCTTACCAACCAGTCAACAATACAGTCACCCCCTTTTTTAATAAATTTCACTGTAATACCATCCAAACCCGCTGCTTTGCCGGCTTTCATCTTCTGCTAAGCTTTTACTACCTCTTATCTGTTTACCAAATCATTCTCCCTAACCCTCTCACTTTGCACACCACCTCGACCAAAACACCCTATATCTGCCACTCTATCATCAAACACATTCAACAAACCTTCAAAATACTCACTTCATCTCCTTCTCATATCACCACTACTTGTTATCACCTCCCCATTAGCCCCCTTCACTGAAGTTCCCAATTGCTCCCTTGTCTTACACACTTTATTTACCTCCTTCCAAAACATCTTTTTATTCTCCCTAAAATTTAATGATCCTTTCTCACCCCAACTCTCATTCGCCCTTTTTCACCTCTTGCACCTATCTCCTGACCTCCTGCCTCTTTCTTTTATACATCTCCCACTCATTTGAATTATTTCCCAGCAAAAATCATCCAAATACCTCTCTCTTCTCCTTCACTAATAATCTTACTTCTTAATCCCACCACTCACTATCCTTTCTAATCTGCCCACCTCCCAAACTTCTCATGCCACAAGCATCTTTTGTGCAAGTCATCACTGCTTCCCTATATACATCCCATTCCTCCCACATTCCACTTACCTCCTTTGTTCTCACCTTTTTCCATTCTGTACTCATTCTCTCCTGGTACTTCCTCACACAAGTCTCCTTCCCAAGCTCACTTACTCTCACCACTCTCTTCACCCCAACATTCTCTCTTCTTTTCTGAAAACCTCTACAAATCTTCACCTTCGCCTCCACAAGATAATGATCAGACATTCCTCCAGTTGCACCTCTCAGCACATTAACATCCAAAAATCTCTCTTTTGCGCGCCTATCAACTAACACGTAATCAAATAACGCTCTCTGGCCATCTCTCCTACTTACATAGGTATACTTATGTTTTTTTTTTTTTTTTCAAACTATTCGCCATTTCCCGCATCAACAAGGTAGCGTTAAGAACAGAGGACTGGGCCTCTGAGGGAGCATCCTCACCTGGCCCCCTTCAGCACATAAATCTACAAGCTCTTCACCATTTCCATTCACAACACTAAACACCCCATGTACACCAATTATTCCCTCAACTGCCACATTACTCACCTTTGCATTCAAATCACCCATCACTATAACCCGGTCTCACGCATCAAAACTAGTAACACACTCATTCAGCTGCTCCCACAACACTTGCCTCTCATGATCTTTCTTCTCATGCCCAGGTGCATATGCACCAATAATCACCCATCTCTCTCCATTAACTTTCAGTTTTACCCATATCAATGTAGAGTTTACTTTCCTTCACTCTATTACACACTCCCACCATTCCTGTTTCAGTAGTGCTACTCCTTCCCTTGCTCTTGTCCTCTCACTAACCCCTGACTTTACTCCCAAGACATCCCCAAACCACTCTTCCCCTTTACCCTTCAGCTTTGTTTCACTCAGCCAAAACATCTAGGTTCCTTTGCTCAAACATACTACCTATCTCTCCTTTTTTCTCATCTTGGTTACATCCACACACATTTAGACACCCCAATCTGAGCCTTCGAGGAGGATGAGCACTCCCCGCATGACTCATTCTTCTGTTTCCCCTTTTAGAAAGTTAAAGTACAAGGAGGGGAGGGTTTCCAGCCCCCGCTCCCGTCCCCTTTAGTCGCCTTCTACGACACATGAGGAATGCGTGGGAAGTATTCTTTCTCCCCTATGGAACCAAATATCTTGAATTTGCCTCTGTAAAAGATACCACTAAGTACAAATGAAATCTATTGTTCTTATTGAAAAGTGTTACTTCTTTATCTTAGGTAATTTCAAGACCATGAAACATTTTTTCACAAAGAAGAAGAGAGAAGCTGAAGGGCAAATGAGAAGAAAGATGGAAGCAGAGGAAGCCAAAAAATCAGCCAAGTTCTTCATGCCCTTCTTTGAAATGCCTGGATCAAGTAGTTTGACAAATTCCATGGAGACACCTGCACCAGCTACAAGTTTGTTTTAATCTGAAAATAGATCGAGTACAATGTGTCACAAGAGGAAGTCAGATAAAACTGAGTATGATGAGGTTAAGAGTGAGGGTGCCAGAGAAAGTGTTAACATGACAGGAAGGGAAGTTGGTGGTGATGATGAATGTATTGACAAAAATTTACCTGACAAGATTGAACCTGAACACACTGAACCTAGTGAAGTGGATGGTGTCAAAGAGTCTCGAATTACCATAATTAAACAACATGACATTGGACTTTTGAAGTCTGACAAGGATACCGGAAAAGCAATTCTGTCTGATGCATTAAGAACAGAAATTATGAAGTTGGGTTCAAAGTAATTTCCAGAACAGTGAGGGGCCTTTCCTACCAACAAACAACTGCTCAGTGAAAAAAACTTGGTTCAAGAGAAAACTGGGGAATGGTCATGGTGAGGAAGTGACTTGCTCATGGCTAATCTATTCCCCTTCTAAAATGTCAGCATTTTGCATCTGTTGTCTTCTCTATTCCAGGTCAGACCATCAATCCTCATTGGAGCAAGAAAATGGATTCAACCAGTGGAAAGCACCTGAAAGGTTTAGTGTTCATGAAAATGCCAAGAATCACCGGAAGTGCTTCACCCAGAGGAAAGATATGGAAAGAAATTTAGTTGAGAACTTCAATCACAGATTGAGTAGGAAAAGCATAAGTGGTGTGATATCTTGACAAGAATCCTTCACCGCATAAAATTTCTTGCAACTCAGAACCTGGCTTTGCGAGGACACAGTTAGTCACTTCAGCTAGACAATGAATATGATGCCACTGTGGGAAATTTTCTTGGCTGAGAGAAACTATTGGCCATTTCTGACCCTGTCATGAAAGAACACTTGACTTATGTGAAAGGTCATGCTGGATCCACATTTTATCTTTCACCAAGTGTCCAGAATGAATTCATCCACCTGATGGCATCCACTGTTTGCCAGAGTTTACTGAGAAGCATTCGCAGAGCCAAGTACTATGGTCTCATGTTCAACTCCACTCCTGATCAAGCACACCGTGAGCAGAAGTCATTAGTGAGGTACGTGGAAGTTGATTTTGAGAGGAAGGTAGTTTGCTTTTATCCAGATAAGCCAGAAGGATGCTGAGCTTGGTCGAAGACATCTTGAAACAGCTAGAGAAAGACAAAATGGAGCTACAAGATTGTCGGTCACAGTGCTATGAAAATGCTGCTGTGATGGCTGGGCACAGAAGTGGTGTCCAACAAAGAATAAGTGAGAAAAACAAGCTGGCGGTGTATGTCAATTGTGATAATCACTCACTCAACTTGGTAGGTGCACATGCAGCTAAGCAGGATCCAATGATGGTCACGTTTTTCGAACCATTCAAGCTCTATGTGTTATTCTCTCATTCAACAAAACGTTGGGAAAAACTCAGAAATACTCTCCTCATCGTTGTTAAGTCAGAGTCTGAAACCAGGGGGAGTACTCGCAAAGACAGTAGCAGTAAACCCCGTCAACAAGTATCTTGAGGAGATACTGCAAGTCCTCCAGGATATGATAGACAATAAAAATGAGACCAGTAAAACAAGAAGCGAGGCAAGGCAGCTGTATAACTGCATGTTGAGTTTCTGACTTTGCTAGGATTATGAGACAAAATACTCATTTGCATTGACCGTGCTCAAAAGAGGCTACAGGATACTAGCACAAACTTTCATGATGCTGCCCTGGATTTGGAAGCCCTTTGAGATCATTTTGGTGATAAAAGAGAAGTGTGGGTCAGTGAGTCACTCAAAAAAGGACTTAATCTCTGTCAAGAATGGAATGTTGAAGTAGAAAAACATTGGAGACGAAAGAAACAAATGGCTGATGAGAACTCAAGAGATGCTGGGTTGTAACAGACAAGGAGGAAATTGAGTCATGAAGGTAACACTCGACCAGCTTCACAGAGAAATGGATGAAAAGTTCACTCGTTTGCATGACACAGATGCCAAGTTTGGGTTCCTTCTTGATGTTGAGGGACTGTGTTACAGTGTCGACAGCAATGACATAAAGAAGAAGTGTGAAGGTTTTTGTGAACTATACAGCTCTGATATTGATGGACAGCAGCTATATGAAGAAATTTTGGATTGTAGAACGCTGATGTCAAGTCACACCAACATAAAGATAACTCAACCTGAAGAACTTCTCAAATTCATTGTTCAGTATGGAGATGATAGTGTCATTCCTATTCTTCGCATTTCTATTCAGACAATGCTAAGCATCGCAGTTTCTATTGCCAGCTGTGAGAGATCATTTAGCAAGATGAAACTAATGCTTTCATATCTGAGAGCTTCTATGGGTCAAGACAGACTCTGTGATCTTGCTCTGCTCAGTGTAGAAAGAGAAGAAACTAGAAAAACTGACTTTGAGCACATCATAGACCAGTTCGTATCAGTAAAGGCAAGGAAGTTGCAGTTGTACTTTTAATCGTGTCATAATTTGTTAACTAATGAGGTATTAATTTGATCTGAAAAGAAATGAAAAAATTGAATGAGTTATGAGAGTCAAAATGTGAGTACATGTTTTAAGGACACCCTGCACTTTTATTTGCATATCTATATACATATATTTCCAAAAATACTATCGTGATACTAATACTTTTTTATTTACCATTCAAAGAACCAATGGTTTTCAGCATTAATTTTACAATGTAATTTTCATAGTTTGGGTACCTCTGGCCTAAGTAGGTTAAAGTTTATGTTATGGTGAGTCTTTCTACTTAACCTAAATATCTATATCTATAGCTATAAATATAATACAGTGTCTTAAATACATACTAGAGCAAAACTCTTATATAAAGCCTGGATATATATTTGAATAAACTTTTATTCAATGAAGGGTGGTTGGATTTGGATATTTTTCTTAATAATCTCATCCTTATCACACATTTACCTCACAATTCCTCAATTCAGTTTTCCATTTCACAAGTCTTTTGGATTCTTCTTCTTTTGAATAGTTCCTTCTATATCCTACTACAATACTCTCTAGGTATATGTGAATAAAATGGATATTGCATTCGGAGAGCAGAGACCTCTGCCAAGGCAGCTCCTAGCGCTCATTTGGCACTGTTAAATCCTAAAAATTGAGATTTTTTCCATGAAAACATATCTTTGGCATTTGGAATCACAGTGATATCATTATTAGTTCAATAGGTATTCACAAAATTGATATTTCTGTAATGGCATCCTGGATCCACACAATGATTCGGATCATAATGATTTAAATTTCTTGACCATGAAAACATATCTTTGGTATTTGGAATCACATTAATATCATTATTAGTTCAACAGTTATTTAAATTAATATTCCTTTAATGGCCTCCTGGATCCAGACAATGATTTGGATCACTCCCAAAATCTAATCAATTGGTCCTTGTGTCATTTCTGACTTTCCCTGAAAATTTCATCAAAATTTGTTCATAACTTTTGTTGAAAGTTGCTGAGACAAACAAACAAATGCTGGTAAAAACATAATCTCCTTGGCAGAAGTAATAAAAATGAAAAATATTGGTGTCATATGCTTGGACAGGGGCGCAATTTCAGTGCTTGCCACTGGTGCTATTTCCCCTAAATACGCCCCTGCTCACACGGTCTTTACAGAAGTTCCTCTATCTAATTTTTTCAGTAACACCACCTTTTCAAGCACAGATAATGATTTATGCTTACACACTAGCACCATCTTCTCCACCTCTTAGTCTCTTGGATGACATCCTGAAGGGCTTAAATACATCTGAATATAAGAAATTAACAGGGCTGTCAATTAGCTCACCTGCAGTGTAAACAGATTTTGGCACTTTAAAACAGCACAACCCTGATGGCAGATCCACAAACTAATAACTAATGTTGGCAGATTCAAAATGTGCTGGACCACAGAGTGCCGGATTAGAGAGGTGCAACCTGTATAGTTCTGAAGTGTGAAAAATTATTTCTTTCTGAGCAGTCCCCTAAGAGTCATGAGAGACATATCAAGCCTCTGGGGGTTACAAAATTCTTAACACCACATTAATGGTGAAGCATATGCTTCTCATCCTTCATCAATCATCTACTAGGTGGATAAGTGAAGCTTAGCCTGGGTCTGCCCTCTGATCAGTCAACAACCTCCATGAAATGATAACATGAATGCCCCAAGGTTATCAGTAATTACGCACTGCATTATTCTTGGAACACAGGGGTGGTTACCATCACTTAGATAAAGGTTTGTCATGAAGGGGAATCTAAGGTGAGAAAAATGACCAGAAAAATGCTCATGGGATACTGCCTCAGAAAGTTTTTCTTACTTAAAAACCATATTTCTCTCCTAGTTCAGTTTGTCCTCCAAGCCATGAGTGGATATAAACATGATGGAGGAGGGTTAGAGAAATCCTTCACCAAAAAGGTCAAGGACAGCAAAATATATTACAACACAAGATACTAGTCAAGAGGGTGCAAGAGGTGAAAAAGAGGGCAAATGAGAGTTGGGGTGAGAGAGTATCATTAAATTTTAAGGAGAATAAAAAGATGTTTTGGAAGGAGGTAAACAAAGTGCGTAAGACAAGGGAGCAAATGGGAACTTCAGTGAACGGGGCTAATGGGGAGGTGATGACAACCAATGTGATGTGAGGAGATGGAGTTAGTATTTTGAAGGTTTGTTGAATGTGTTTGATGATAGAGTGGCAGATATAGGGTGTTTTGGTCGAGGTGGTGTGCAAAGTGAGAGGGTTAATGAAAATGATTTGGTAAACAGAGAAGAGGTAGTAAAAGATTTGCGGAAGATGAAAGCCAGCAAGGCAGCGGGTTTGGATTATATTGCAGTAGAATTTATTAACAAAAGGGGGTGACCGTATTGCTGACTAGTTGGTAAGGTTATTTAATGTATGAATGTCTCATGGTGAAGTGCCTGATGATTGGCAGAATGCTTGCATAGTGCCATTGTACAAAGGCAAAGGGGATAAAAGTGAGTGCTCAAATTACAAAGGTATAAGTTTGTTGAGTAGTCCTGGGAAATTATATGGGAGGGTATTGATTGAGAGGGTGAAGGCATGTACAAAGCATCAGATTGGGGAAGAGATGTGTGGTTTCAGAAGTGGTAGAGGATGTGTGGATCAGGTGTTTGCTTTGATGTGTGTATGTGAGAAATACTTAGAAAAGCAAATGGATTTGTATGTGGCATTTATGTATCTGGAGAAAGCATATTATAGAGTTGATAGAGATGCTCTGTGGAAGGTATCAAGAATATATGGTGTGGGAGGCAAGTTGTTAGAAGCAGTGAAAAGTTTTTATCGAGGATGTAAGGCATGTGTACGTGTAGGAAGAGAGGAAAATGATTGGTTCTCAGTGAATGTTGGTTTGCGGCAGGGGTGTGTGATGTCTCCATGGTTGTTTAATTTGTTTATGGATGGGGTTGTTAGGGAGGTGAATGCAGGAGTTTTGGAAAGAGGGGCAAGTATGCAGTCTGTTGTGGATGAGAGAGCTTGGGAAGTGAATCAGTTGTTGTTCGCTGATGAAACTGCACAAGCTGGTGACTGAGTTTGGTTAAGTGTATGAAAGAAGAAAGCTGAGAGTAAATGTGAATAAGAGCAAGGTTATTAGGTACAGTAGGGTTGAGGGTCAAGTCAATTGGGAGGTAAGTTTTATTGGAGAAAAACTGGAGGAAGTGAAGTGTTTTAGATATCTGGGAGTGGATTTGGCAGCAGATGGAACCATGGAAGCGGAAGTGAATCATAAGGTAGGGGAGGGAGCGAAAGTTCTGGGAGCGTTGAAGAATATGTGGAAGTCGAGAACATTATCTTGGAAAGCAAAAATGGGTATGTTTGAAGGAATAGTGGTTCCAACAATGTTATATGGTTGCGAGGCGTGGGCTATGAATAGAGTTGTGCGAAGGAAGGTGGATGTGCTGGAAATAAGAAGTTTGAGGACAATATGTGGTGTGAGATGGTTTGATCGAGTAAGTAATAATACGGTAAGAGAGATGTGTGGTAATAAAAAGAGTGTGATTGAGAAAGCAGAAGAGGGTGTTTTGAAATGGTTTGGTCACATGGAGAGAATGAGCGACAAAAGATTGACCAAGAGGATATATGTGTCAGTGGTGGAGGGAACGAGGAGAAGTGGGAGACCAAATTGTGGGTGGAAAGATGGAGTGAAAAAGATTTTGAGTGATCGGGGCCTGAACAAGCAGGAGGGTGAAAGGCGTGCAAGGAATAGAGTGAATTGGAACGATGTGGTATACTGGGGTCGACGTGCTGTTAATGGATTGAACCAGGGCATGTGAAGCGTCTGTGGTAAACCATAGAAAGTTCTGTGGGGCCTGGATGTGGAAAGGGAGCTGTGGTTTCTGTGCATTATTAAATGACAGCTAGAGACTTAGTGTGAATGAATGTAGCCTTTGTTGTCTTTTCCTAGCGCTGCCTCGCGCACATTTGGGGGGAAGGGGTTGTTATTTCATGTGTGGCAGGGTGGCGATGGGAATTAATAAGGGCAGACAGTATGAATTATGTACATGTGTATATATGTATATGTCTGTGTGTGTATATATATGTATATGTTGAGATGTATAGGTATGTATATTTGCGTGTTTGGACATGTATGTATATACATGTGAATGTGGGTGTGTTGGGCCATTTCTTTCATCTGTTTTCTTGCGCTACCTTGCTAACACGGGAGACAGCGACAAAGCAAAAAATATATATATATGTGGATGTGCAAAGGGAGCTGTGGTTTCGGGCACTACTGCACGACAGCTGGAGACTGAGTAGATTGAGTGTGAACGAAGGGGGCCTTTGTTATATTTTCCTAGCGCTACCTTGGACACATGAGGGGGCAGGGGGATGGTATTCCATGTGTGGCGAGGTGGCGATGGGAATGAATAAAGGCAGACAGTGTGAATTGTGTGCATGGGTATATATGTATGTGTCTGTGTGTGTATATATATGTGTACACTGAGATGTATAGGTATGTATATTTGCGTGTGTGGACGTGTGTGTATATACATGTGTATGGGGGTGGGTTGGGCCATTTCTTTCTTCTGTTTCCTTGCGCTACCTCGCAAATGCGGGAGACAGCGACAAAGCAAAATAAATAAATAAATAATATATATATATATATATATATATATATATATATATATATATATATATATATATATATATATATATATATATATATATTTTTTTTTGCTTTGTCGCTGTCTCCCGCGTTTGCGAGGTACCGCAAGGAAACAGACGAAAGAAATGGCCCAACCCACCCCCATACACATGTATATACATACACGTCCACACATGCAAAATATACATACCTACACAGCTTTCCATGGTTTACCCCAGACGCTTCACATGCCCTGACTCAATCCACTGACAGCACGTCAACCCCAGCATACCACATCGCTCCAATTCACTCTATTCCTTGCCCTCCTTTCACCCTCCTGCATGTTGAGGCCCCGATCACACAAAATCTTTTTCACTCCATCTTTCCACCTCCAATTTGGTCTCCCACTTCTCCTCATTCCCTCCACCTCCAACATATATCCTCTTGGTCAATCTTTCCTCACTCATTCTCTCCATGTGCCCAAACCATTTCAAAACACCCTCTTCTGCTCTCTCAACCACGCTCTTTTTATTTCCACACATCTCTATTACCCTTACGTTACTCACTCGATCAAACCACGTCACACCACACATTGTCCTCAAACATCTCATTTCCAGCACATCCATCCTCCTGCGCACAACTCTATCCATAGCCCACGCCTCGCAACCATACAACATTGTTGGAACCACTATTCCTTCAAACATACCCATTTTTGCTCTCCGAGATAATGTTCTCGACTTCCACACATTCTTCAAGGCCCCCAGAATTTTCGCCCCCTCCCCCACCCTGTGATCCACTTCCGCTTCCATGGTTCCATCCGCTGCCAGATCCACTCCCAGATATCTAAAACACTTCACTTCCTCCAGTTTTTCTCCATTCAAACTTACCTCCCAATTGACTTGACCCTCAACCCTACTGTACTAATAACCTTGCTCTTATTCACATTTACTCTCAACTTTCTTCTTCCACACACTTTACCAAACTCAGTCACCAGCTTCTGCAGTTTCTCACATGAATCAGCCACCAGCGCTGTATCATCAGCGAACAACAACTGACTCACTTCCCAAGCTCTCTCATCCCCAATAGACTTCATACTTGCCCCTCTTTCCAAAACTCTTGCATTTACCTCCCTAACAACCCCATCCATAAACAAATTAAACAACCATCGAGACATCACACACCCCTGCCGCAAACCTACATTCACTGAGAACCAATCACTTTCCTCTCTTCCTACACGTACACATGCCTTACATCCTCGATAAAAGCTTTTCACTGCTTCTAACAACTTTCCTCCCACACCATATATTCTTAATACCTTCCACAGAGCATCTCTATCAACTCTATCATATGCCTTCTCCAGATCCATAAATGCTACATACAAATCCATTTGCTTTTCTAAGTATTTCTCACATACATTCTTCAAAGTATACACCTGATCCACACATCCTCTACCACTTCTGAAACCACACTGCTCTTCCCCAATCTGATGCTCTGTACATGCCTTCACCCTCTCAATCAATACCCTCCCATATAATTTACCAGGAATACTCAACAAACTTATACCTCTGTAATTTGAGCACTCACTCTTATCCCCTTTGCCTTTGTACAATGGCACTATGCACGCATTCCGCCAATCCTCAGGCACCTCACCATGAGTCATACATACATTAAATAACCTTACCAACCAGTCAACAATACAGTCACCCCCTTTTTTAATAAATTCCACTGCAATACCATCCAAACCTGCTGCCTTGCCGGCTTTCATCTTCCGCAAAGCTTTCATTACCTCTTCTCTGTTTACCAAATCATTTTCCCTAACCCTCTCACTTTGCACACCACCTCGACCAAAACACCCTATATCTGCCACTCTATCATCAAACACATTCCACAAACCTTCAAAATACTCACTCCATCTCCTTCTCACATCACCACTACTTGTTATCACCTCCCCATTTGCGCCCTTCACTGAAGTTCCCATTTGCTCCCTTGTCTTACGCACTTTATTTACCTCCTTCCAGAACATCTTTTTATTCTCCCTAAAATTTAATGATACTCTCTCACCCCAACTCTCATTTGCCCTTTTTTTCACCTCTTGCACCTTTCTCTTGACCTCCTGTCTCTTTCTTTTATACATCTCCCACTCAATTGCATTTTTTCCCTGCAAAAATCGTCCAAATGCCTCTCTCTTCTCTTTCACTAATACTCTTACTTCTTCATCCCACCACTCACTATATATATATATATATATATATATATATATATATATATATATATATATATATATATATATATATATATATATATATATAAAGTGTTTTAGATATCTGGGAGTGGATCTGGCAGCGGATGGAACCATGGAAGCGGAAGTGGATCATAGGATGGGGGAGGGGGCGAAAATTCTGGGAGCCTTGAAGAATGTGTGGAAGTCGAGAACAGTATCTCGGAAAGCAAAAATGGGTATGTTTGAAGGAATAGTGGTTCCAACAATGTTGTATGGTTGCGAGGCGTGGGCTATGGATAGAGTTGTGCGCAGGAGGATGGATGTGCTGGAAATGAGATGTTTGAGGACAATGTGTGGTGTGAGGTGGTTTGATCGAGTAAGTAACGTAAGGGTAAGAGAGATGTGTGGAAATAAAAAGAGCGTGGTTGAGAGAGCAGAAGAGGGTGTTTTGAAATGGTTTGGGCGCATGGAGAGAATGAGTGAGGAAAGATTGACCAAGAGGATATATGTGTCGGAGGTGGAGGGAACGAGGAGAAGAGGGAGACCAAATTGGAGGTGGAAAGATGGAGTGAAAAAGATTTTGTGTGATCGGGGCCTGAACATGCAGGAGGGTGAAAGGAGGGCAAGGAATAGAGTGAATTGGAGCAATGTGGTATACCGGGGTTAACGTGCTGTCAGTGGATTGAATCAAGGCATGTGAAGCGTCTGGGGTAAACCATGGAAAGCTGTGTAGGTATGTATATTTGCGTGTGTGGACGTATGTATATACATGTGTATGGGGGTGGGTTGGGCCATTTCTTTCGTCTGTTTCCTTGCGCTACCTCGCAAACGCGGGAGACAGCGACAAAGCAAAAAAAAAAAAAATATATATATATATTATATATATATATATATATATATATATATATATACATATATTCTCCCCTATCCCTGGGGATAGGGGAGAAAGAATACTTCCCACACATTCCTCACGTGTCGTAGAAGGCGACTAAAGGGGATGGGAGCGGGGGGGCTAGAAACCCTCCCCTCCTTGTATATCAACTTTCTAAAAGGGGAAACAGAAGAAGGAGTCACGCGGGGAATGCTCATCCTCCTCGAAGGCTCAGATTGGGGTGTCTAAATGTGTGTGGATGTAACCAAGATGAGAAAAAAGGAGAGATACGTAGTATGTTTGAGGAAAGGAACCTGGATGTTTTGGCTCTGAGTGAAACGAAGCTAAAGGGTAAAGGGGAAGAGTGGTTTGGGAATGTCTTGGGAGTAAAGTCAAGGGTTAGTGAGAGGACAAGAGCAAGGGAAGGAGTAGCACTACTCCTGAAACAGGAGTTGTCGGAGTATGTGATAGAGTGTAAGAAAGTAAACTCTAGATTGATATGGGTAAAACTGAAAGTTGATGGAGAGAGATGGGTGATTATTGGTGCATATGCACCTGGGCATGAGAAGAAAGATCATCAGAGGCAAGTGTTTTGGGAGCAGCTGAATGAGTGTGTTAGTGGTTTTGATGCATGAGACCGGGTTATAGTGATGGGTGATTTGAATGCAAAGGTGAGTAATGTGGCAGTTGAGGGAATAATTGGTATACATGGGGTGTTCAGTTTTGTAAATGGAAATGGTGAAGAGCTTGTAGATTTATGTGCTGAAAAATGACTGGTGATTGGGAATACCTGACTTAAAAAGAGAGATATACATAAGTATACGTATGTAAGTTGGATAGATGGCCAGAGAGCGTTATTGGATTACGTGTTAATTGATAGGCGCCGGGAAAGAGTGGCTTTTGGATGTTAATGCGCTGAGAGGTGCAACTGGAGGGATGTCTGATCATTATCTTGTGGAGGTGAAGGTGAAGATTTGTAGAGGTTTTCAGAAAAGAAGAGTGTTGGGGTGAAGAGAGTGGTGAGAGTAAGTGAGCTTTGGAAGAAGACTTGTGTGAGGAAGTACCAGGAGACACTGAATACAGAATGGAAAAAGGTAAGAACAAAGGACGTAAGGGGAGTGGGGGAGGAATGGGATGTATTTAGGGAAACAGTGATAGCTTGCGCAAAAGATGCTTGTGGCATGAGAAGCATGGGAGGTCGGTAGATTAGAAAGGGTAGTGAGTGGTGGGATGAAGAAGTAAGATTATTAGTGAAAGAGAAAAGAGAGGCATTTGGATGATTTTTTGCAGGGAAATAATGCCAATGAGTGGGAGAAGTATAAAAGAAAGTGGCAGGAGGTCAAGAGAAAGGTGCAAGAGGTGAAAAAGAGGGCAAATGAGAGTTGGGGTGAGAGAGTATCATTAAATTTTAGGGAGAATAAAAAGATGTTTTGGAAGGAGGTAAATAAAGTGCATAAGCCAAGGGAACAAATGGGAACTTCAGTGAAGGGCGCAAATGGGGAGATGATAACAAGGAGTGGTGATGTGAGAAGGAGATGGAGTGAGTATTTTGAAGGTTTGTTGAATGTGTTTGATGATAGAGTGGCAGATATAGGGTGTTTTGGTCGAGTTGGTGTGCAAAGTGATAGGGTTAGGGAAAATGATTTGGTAAACAGAGAAGAGGTAGTAAAAGCTTTGTGGAAGATGAAAGCTGGCAAGGCAGTGGATTTGGATGGTACTGCAGTGGAATTTATTAAAAAAGGGGGTGACTGTATTGTTGACTGGTTGGTAAGGTTATTCAATGTATGTATGATTAATGGTGAGGTGCCTGAGGATTGGCGGAATGCTTGCATAGTGCCACTGTACAAACGCAAAGGGGATAAGAGTGAGTGCTCAAATTACAGAGGAATAAGTTTGTTGAGTATTCCTGGTAAATTTTATGGGAGGGTATTGATTGAGAGGGTGAAGGTATGTACAGAGCATCAGACTGGGGAAGAGCAGTGTCGTTTCAGAAGTGGTAGAGGATGTGAGGATCAGGTGTTTGCTCTGAAGAATGTATGTGAGAAATACTTAGAAAAGCAAATGGATTTGTATGTAGCATTTATTGATCTGGAAAAGGCATATGATAAGAGATGATAGAGATGCTCTGTGGAAGGTATTAAGAATATATGGTGTGGGAGGCAAGTTGTTAGAAGCAGTGAAAAGTTTTTATTGAGGATGTAAGGCATGTGTACGTGTAGGAAGAGAGGAAAGCGATTGGTTCTCAGTGAATGTAGGTTTGCGGCAGGGGTGTGTGATGTTTCCATGATTGTTTAATTTGTTTATGGATGGGGTTGTTAGGGAGGTAAATGCAAGAGTTTTGGAAAGAGGGGCAAGTATGAAGTCTGTTGGGGATGAGAGAGCTTGGGAAGTGAGTCAGTTGTTGTTCGCTGATGATACAGCACTCTTGGCTGATTCATGTGAAAAACTGCAGAAGCTGGTGACTGAGTTTGGTAAAGTGTGTGAAAGAAGAAAGTTGAGAGTAAATGTGAATAAGAGTAAGGTTATTAGGTACAGTAAGGTTGAGGGTCAAGTAAATTGGGAGGTAAGTTTGAATGGAGAAAAACTGGAGGAGTTGAAGTGTTTTAGATATCTGGGAGTGGATTTGGCAGCGGATGGAACCATGGAAGCGGAAGTGAATCATAGGGTGGGGGAGGGTGCGAAAATTCTGGGAGCCTTGAAGAATGTGTGGAAGTCAAGAACATTATCTCGGAAAGCAAAAATGGGTATGTTTGAGGGAATAGTGGTTCCAACAATGTTGTATGGTTGCAAGGCATGGGCTATGGATAGAGTTTTGTGCAGGAGGGTGGATGTGCTGGAAATGAGATGTTTGAGGACAATATGTGGTGTGAGGTGTTTTGATCGAGTAAGTAATGTTAGGGCAAGAGAGATGTGTGGTAATAAAAAGAGTGTGGTTGAGAGAGCAGAAGAGGGTGTTTTGAAATGGTTTGGTCACATGAAGAGAATGAGTGAGAAAAGATTGACCAAGAGGATATATGTGTCAGAGGTGGAGGGAATAAGGAGAAGTGGGAGACCAAATTGGAGGTGGAAAGATGGAGTGAAAAGATTTTGAGTGATCGGGGCCTGAACATGCAGGAGGGTGAAAGGCGTGCAAGGAATAGAGTGAATTGGAACGATGTGGTATACCGGGGTTGACGTGCTGTCAATGGATTGAACCAGGGCATGTGAAGCATCTGGGGTAAACCTTGGAAAGTTGTGTGGGGCCTGGATGTGGAAAGGGAGCTGTGGTTTCAGTGCATTATTACATGACAGCTAGAGACTGAGTGTGAACGAATGGTGCCTTTGTTGTCTTTTCCTAGCACTACCTTGCACACATGAGGGGGGAGGGTGTTGTTATTCCATGTGTGGCGAGGTGGTGATGGGAATAAATAAAGTCAGACAGTATGAATTATGTACATGTGTATATATGTATATGTCTGTGTGTGTATATATATATATATATATATATATATATATATATGTGTACATTGAGATGTATAGGTATGTATATTTGTGTGTGTGGATGTGTATGTATATACATGTGCATGTGGGTGGGTTGGGCCATTCTTTCGTCTGTTTCCTTGCTGTACCTCGCTAATGCAGGAGACAGTGACAAAGTATAATAAAATATATATATATATATATATATATATATATATATATATATATATATATATATATATATATATATATATATATCTTTTTCTTTCATACTATTCGCCATTTCCCGCATTAGCAAGGTAGCGTTAAGAACAGAGGACTGGGCCTTTGAGGGAATATCCTCACCTGGCCCCCCTTCTCTGTTCCTTCTTTTGGAAAATTGAAAAAAAAAAGGAGAGGGGAGAATTTCCAGCCACCCGTTCCCTCCCCCTTTAGTCGCCTTCTACGACACGCAGGGAATACGTGGGAAGTATTCTTTCTCCCCTATCCCCAGGGATAATATATATATATATATATATATGTATATATATATATATATATATATATATATATATATATATATATATATATATATATAGTGGAATTTATTAAAAAAGGGAGTGACTGTATTGTTGACTGGTTGGTAAGGTTATTTAATGTATGTATGACTCATGGTGAGGTGCCTGAGGATTGGCGGAATGCGTGCATAGTGCCATTGTACAAAGGCAAAGGGGATAAGAGTGAGTGCTCAAATTACAGAGGTATAAGTTTGTTGAGTATTCCTGGTAAATTATATGGGAGGGTATTGATTGAGAGGGTGAAGGCATGTACAGAGCATCAGATTGGGGAAGAGCAGTGTGGTTTCAGAAGTGGTAGAGGATGTGTGGATCAGGTGTTTGCTTTGAAGAATGTATGTGAGAAATACTTAGAAAAGCAAATGGATTTGTATGTGGCATTTATGGATTTGGAGAAGGCATATGATAGAGTTGATAGAGATGCTCTGTGGAAGGTATTTAGAATATATGGTGTGGGAGGCAAGTTGTTAGAAGCAGTGAAAAGTTTTTATCGAGGATGTAAGGCATGTGTACGTGTAGGAAGAGAGGAAAGTGATTGGTTCTCAGTGAATGTAGGTTTGCGGCAGGGGTGTGTGATGTCTCCATGGTTGTTTAATTTGTTTATGGATGGGGTTGTTAGGGAGGTGAATGCAAGAGTTTTGGAAAGAGGGGCAAGTATGAAGTCTGTTGGGGATGAGAGAGCTTGGGAAGTGAGTCAGTTGTTGTTCGCTGATGATACAGCGCTGGTGGCTGATTCATGTGAGAAACTGCAGAAGCTGGTGACTGAGTTTGGTAAAGTGTGTGAAAGAAGAAAGTTAAGAGTAAATGTGAATAAGAGCAAGGTTATTAGGTACAGTAGGGTTGAGGGTCAAGTCAATTGGGAGGTGAGTTTGAATGGAGAATAACTGGAGGAAGTAAAGTGTTTTAGATATCTGGGAGTGGATCTGGCAGCGGATGGAACCATGGAAGCGGAAGTGGATCATAGGGTGGGGGAGGGGGCGAAAATTCTGGGAGCCTTGAAGAATGTGTGGAAGTCGAGAACATTATCTTGGAAAGCAAAAATGGGTATGTTTGAAGGAATAGTGGTTCCAACAATGTTGTATGGTTGCGAGGTGTGGGCTATGGATAGAGTTGTGCGCAGGAGGATGGATGTGCTGGAAATGAGATGTTTGAGGACAATGTGTAGTGTGAGGTGGTTTGATCGAGTAAGTAACGTAAGGGTAAGAGAGATGTGTGGAAATAAAAAGAGTGTGGTTGAGAGAGCAGAAGAGGGTGTTTTGAAATGGTTTGGGCACATGGAGAGAATGAGTGAGGAAAGATTGACCAAGAGGATATATGTGTCGGAGGTGGAGGGAACGAGGAGAAGAGGGAGACCAAATTGGAGGTGGAAAGATGGAGTGAAAAAGATTTTGTAAGATCGGGGCCTGAACATGCAGGAGCGTGAAAGGAGGGCAAGGAATAGAGTGAATTGGAGCGATGTGGTATACCGGGGTTGACGTGCTGTCAGTGGATTGAATCAAGGCATGTGAAGCCTCTGGGGTAAACCATGGAAAGCCGTGTGGGTATGTATATTTGCGTGTGTGGACGTATGTATATACATGTGTATGTTGGTGGGTTGGGCCATTTCTTTCGTCTGTTTCCTTGCGCTACCTCGCAAACGTGGGAGACAGCGACAAAGCAAAAAAAAAAAAAAAAAAAATATTGATACATATATATATATATATATATATATATATATATATATATATATATATATATATATATATATATTATCCCTGGGGATAGGGGAGAAAGAATACTTCCCACCTATTCCCTGCGTTTCGTAGAAGGCGACTAAAAGGGGTGGGAGCGGGGGCTGGAAATCCTCCCCTCGTTTTTTTTTTAATTTTCCAAAAGAAGGAACAGAGAAGGGGGCCAGGTGAGGATATTCCCTCAGAGGCCCAGTCCTCTGTTCTTAACGCTACCTTGCTAACACGGGAAATAGCGAATAGTTTGAAAGAAAGAAAGATATATATATATGTACTGCGTCGCTGTCTCCCACATTTGCGAGGTAGCGCAAGGAAACAGACGAAAGAATGGCCTAACCCACCCACATACACATGTATATACATAAACGCCCACACACACACACACACACATATACATACCTAAACATTTAAACGTATACATACACAGACATATACATATATACACATGTACATATTCATACATGCTGCCTTCATCCATTCCCGCCGCCACCCAGCCACACATGAAATGGCACCCCCTTCCCCCCTACATGCGTGCAAGGTAGCGCTAGGAAAAAGACAACAAAGGCTACATTTGTTCACACTCAGTCTCTAGCTGTTATGTGTACTGCACCAAAACCATAACTCCGTTTCCAGATCCAGGCCCCACAAAACTTTCCATGGTTTACCCCAGATGCTTCACATACACTGGTTCAATCCACTGAAAGCATGTCAACCCCAGTATACCACATCGTTCCAATTCACTCTATTCCTTGCACACGTTTCACCCTCCTGTATATTTAGGCCCCGATTGCTCAAAATATTTTTCACTACATCCTTTCACCTCCAATTTGGTCTCCTGCTTCTCATTGTTCCCTCCACCTCTGACAAATATATATCCTCTTGTCAATCTTTCCTCACTCATTCTCTCCATGTGACCAAACTATTTCAATACACCCTCTTCTGCTCTCTCAACCACACTATTTTTATTACCACACATCTCTCTTACCCTTTCGTTACTTACTCGATAAAACCACCTCACACCATATATTGTCCTCAAACATCTCATTTCCAAAACATCCACCATCCTCCGCACAACCCTGTCTATAGCCCACGCCTCACAACCATATAACGTTGTTGGAACCACTTTTCCTTCAAACATACCCATTTTTGCTCTCCCCACCCTGTGACTCACTTCCACTTCCATGGTTCCATCCACTGACAAATCCACTCCCAGATTTCTAAAACACTTCAATTCCTTCAGTTTTTCTCCATTCAAACTTACCTCCCAATTTACTTGTCCGTCAACCCTACTGTAATTAATAACCTTGCTCTTATTCATATTTACTCTCAGCATTCTTCTTTCACACACTTTACCAAACTCAGACACCAGCTTCTGCAGTTTCTCACCCAAATCTGCAACCTGCGCTGAATCTTCAGTGAACAACAACTGACTCACTTCCCAAGCCCTCTCATCCACAACAGACTGCATACATGCCCCTCTCTCCAAAACTCTTGCATTCACCTCCCTAGTAACCCCATCCATAAACATATCAAACAGCTATGGAGGCATCACACACCCCTGCCGCAAAATGCCATTCACTGGGAACCAATCACTTTCCTCTCTTCATACTCGTACACATGCCTTACATCCTCGATAAAAACTTTTCATTGCTTCTTGCAACTTACCTCCCAAACCATATACTCTTAATACCTTCTACAGAGCATCTCTATCAACCCTATCATGTACCTTCTCCAGATTCATAAATGCTACATACAAATCCACCTGTTTTTCTAAGTATTTCTCACATATATTCTTCAAAGAAAACACCTGATCCACACATCCTCTACCACTTCTGAAAACACACTGCTCTTCCCCAATCTGATTCTCTGTACATGCCTTGACCCTCTCAATCAATACCCTCCCATATAATTTCCCAGGAATACTCAACAACCTTATACCTCTGTAATTTAAACACTCACGTTTATCCCCTTTGCCTTTGTACAATGGCACTATGCATGCATTCCATCAATCCTCAGGCACTTCACCATGAACCAAAAATATGTTGAATATCCTCACCAACCAGTCACCCTCTTTTTTAAAAAATCCCACAGTAATACCATCCAAACCCGCCACCTTGCTGGCTTTCATCTTTCGCTGAGCTTTCACTACCTCTTCTCCGTTTACCAAATCATTCTTCCTGACCCTCCAACTTCGCACACCACCTCGACCAAAACACACTATATCTGCTACTCTATCATCAAATACATTCAACAAACCTTCAAAATACTCACTCCATCTCCTTCTCACTTCACCACTACTTGTTATCACCTCCCCATTTCAAAACATTTACCTCCTCCAAAACATCTTTTTATTCTCCCTAAAATTTAATGATACTCTCACACTCCATCTCTCATGTGCCCTCTTTTTCACCTATTGCACCTTTCTCTTGACCTCTTGCCTAGTTCTTTTATACATATCCCAGTCATTTGCACTACTTCCCTGCAAAAATAAATCGTCCAAGTGCCTCTCTCTTCTCTTTCACTAACAATTTTACTTCTTCACCCACCACTCACTACCCTTTCTAATCTGTAATCTGTAATGTGGCAATTGAGGGAATAATTGGTGTACATGGGGTGCTTAGTGTTGTGAATGGAAATGGTGAAGAGTTTGTAGATTTGTGTGCTGAAAAAGGACCAGTGATTAGGAATTTCTGGTTTAAAGAGATATACATAAGTTATGTATGTAAATAGGAGAGATGGCACGAGAGCATTATTGGATTACGTGATAATTGATAGGTGTGTGAAAGAGAGACTTTTGGATGTTAATGTGCTGAGAGGTGCAACTGGAAGGAAGTCTAATCATTATCTTGTGGAGGTGAAGGTGAAGATTTGTAGAGGTTTTCATAAAAGAAGAGAGAATGTTGGGGTGAAGACAGTGGTGAGAGTAAGTGAGCTTGGGAAGGAGACTTGTGTGAGGAAGTACCAGGAGAGACTGAGAGCAGAATGGAAAAAGGTGAGAGCAAAGGACGTAAGGGGAGTGGGGGAGGAATGGGATGTATATTGGGAAGCAGTGATGGCTTGCGCAAAAGATGCTTGTGGCATGAGAAGGGTGAGAGGTGGGCAGATTAGAAAGGGTTGTGAGTGGCGGGATGAAGAAATAAGATTATTAGTGAAAGAGAAGAGAGAGGCATTTGGATGAATTTTGTAGGGTGCAAATGACTGGGAGATGTATAAAAAAGAGAGGCAGGAGGTCAAGAGAAAGGTGCAAGAGGTGAAACAGAGGGCAAATGAGAGTTGGGGTGAGAGAGAATCATTAAATTGAATTAAAAGGTGTTTTGAAAGGAGGTAAACAAAGTGTGTACACAAGAGAACAAAAGGGAATATCAGTGAAGGGGGCTAATGGGAAGGTAATGACAAGGAGTGGTGATGTGAGAAGGAGATGGAGTGAATATTTTGAAGGTTTGTTGAATGTTACATGACAGAGTGGCAGATATAGGGTGTTTTGATTATTGGTGGTATGCGAAGTGAGAGGGTTAGGGAGAATGATATGGTAAATAGAGAAGAGGTAGTAAAAGTTTTGTGGAAGATGAAAGCCGGCAAGGCAGTGGGTTTGGATGGTAATGCAGTGGAATTTATAAAAAAAAGGGGGTGACTGTGTTTCTGACTGGTTTGTAAGGATATTTAATGTATGTATGACTCATGGTGAGGTGCCTGAAGATTGGCGGAATGCAGGCATAGTGCCATTGTATGAAGGCAAAGGGAATAAAGGCGAGTGTTTAAATTACAGAGGTATAAGGTTGTTGAGTATTCCTGGTAAATTATATGGGAGGTTATTGATTGAGAGGGTGAAAGCATGTACAGAGCATCAGAGTGGGGAAGAGGAAAGTGGTTTCAGAAGTGGTATAGGATGTGAGGATCAGGTGTTTGCTTTGAAGAATGTATGTGAGAAATACTTAGAAAAACACATGTATATGTAAGTAGCATTTATGAATCTGGAGATGCCATATGATAGGGTGGATTGAGATGTTTTGTGGAAGGTATTAAGAATATATGGTGTGGGAGGCAAGTTGTTAGAAGCAGTGAAAAGTTTTTATTGAAGATGTAAGGCATCTGTACGAGTTGGAAGAGAGGAAAGTGATTGGTTCCCAGTGAATGTTGGTTTGCGGCAGGGGTGCGTGATGTTTCTATAGTTGTTTGATTTGTTTATGGATGGGGTTGTTAGGGAGGTGAATGCAAGAGTTTTGGAAAGAGGGGCAAGTATGTAGTCTGTTGTGGATGACAGGGCTTGGGAAGTGAGTCAGTTGTTGTTCGCTGATGATACAGCGCTGGTGGCTGATTCGGGTGAGAAACTGCAGAAGCTGGTGACAGAGTTTGGTAAAGTGTGTGAAAGAATAAAGCTGAGAGTAAATGTGAATAAGAGCAAGGTTATTAGGTACAGTAGGGTTGAGGGACAAGTCAATTGGGTGGTAAGTATAAATTGAAAAAACTGGAGGAAGTGAAGTGTTTTAGATATCTGGGAGTGGATTTGGCAGTGGATGGAACCATGGAAGTGGAAGTGAGTCACAGGGCAGGGGATGGGCGAAAGTTCTGGGATCGTTGAAGAATGTGTGGAAGGCGAGAACATTATCTCGGAAAGCAAAAATGGGTATGTTTGAAGGAACAGTGATTCCAACAATGTTACATGGTTGTGATGCATGGGTTATAGATAGGCTTGTGCGCTGGAGGGTGGATGTGTTGGAAATGAGATGTTTAAGGACAATATGTGGTGTGAGGTGGTTTGATCGAGTAAGTAATGAAAGGGTAAGAGAGATGTGTGGTAATAAAAAGAGTGTGGTTGAGAGAGCAGAAGATTGTGTATTGATATGGTTTGGTCACATGGAGAGAAAGAGTGAGGAAAGATTGACCAAGAGGATATATGTGTCAGAGGTGGAGGGAACGAGGAGACATCGGAGACCAAATTGGAGGTGGAAGGATGGAGTGAAAAAGATTTTCAGCGATTGGGGCCTGAACATGCAGGAGGATGAAAGGCGTGCAAGGAATAGAGTGAATTGGAACGATGTGGTATAGCAGGGTCAACGTGCTGTCAATGGATTGAACCAGGGCATGTGAAGCGTCTGGGGTAAACCATGGAAAGTTTTGTGGGGCCTGGATGTGGAAAGGGAGCTGTGGTTTCGGTGTATCATACATGACAGCTAGAGACTGAGTGTGAACGAATGTGGCCTTTGTTCTCTTTTTCTAGTGCTACCTCGCACACGTGTGAGGGGAGGGGAGTGTGAATAAAGCCAGCACGTATGAATTATGGACATGTGTATATATGTACATGTCTGTATATGTATATATGTTTTCATACATGGTGCTTTGACAAGAAAATAGTGAAATTGAAAAAAATGTAGCTTAGACATTGAAGCTTATTGATACAGTGGTTAAATTGATGAGAACTACTATTGACGTTTGTGTAAATAAATTATACATTTCCCTTTTCTATAGCCAGAGGTTGAACCATTATGTGACATTCAATTTTTCATTTCATTTCAAGCTAGAAGTTTCAGTTTTCTAAATTATTTCTTACATTTTTCATATGTATATATATGTATATGTGTGTGTGTGTGTTGTATATGTGTGTATGTATGTGTATGTATATATATATATGTATATATATATATGTATATATATATATCTTCTTCTTCTTTTAACTATTCGCCATTTCCCGCGTTAGCGAGGTAGCGTTAAGAACAGAGGACTGGGCCTTTTTTGGAATATCCTCACCTGGCCCCCTCTGTTCCTTCTTTTGGAAAATTAAGAAAAAAAAAAAATATATATATTATCCCTGGGGATAGGGGTGAAAGAATACTTCCCACGCATTCCTCGTGTGTCGTAGAAGGCGACTAGAGGGGACGGGAGCGGGGGGCCAGAAATCCTCCCCTCCTTGTATTTTTTAACTTTCTATAATGGGAAACAGAAGAAGGAGTCACGCGGGGAGTGCTCATCCTCCTCGAAGGCTCAGACAGGGGTGTCTAAATGTGTGCGGATGTAACCAAGATGTGAAAAAAGGAGAGATAGGTAGTATGTTTGAGGAAAGGAACCTGGATGTTTTGGCTCTGAGTGAAACGAAGCTCAAGGGTAAAGGGGAAGAGTGGTTTGGGAATGTCTTGGGAGTAAAGTCAGGGGTTAGTGAGAGGACAAGAGCAAGGGAAGGAGTAGCAGTACTCCTGAAACAGGAGTTGTGGGAGTATGTGATAGAATGTAAGAAAGTAAATTCTCGATTAATATGGATAAAACTGAAAGTTGATGGAGAGAGATGGGTGATTATTGGTGCATATAAACCTGGGCATGAGAAGAAAGATCATGAGAGGCAAGTGTTTTGGGAGGAGCTGAATGAGTGTGTTTGTGGTTTTGATGCACGAGACCGGGTTATAGTGGTGGGTGATTTGAATGCAAAGGTGAGTAATGTGGCAGTTGAGGGAATAATTGGTATACATGGGGTGTTCAGTGTTGTAAATGGAAATGGTGAAGAGCTTGTAGATTTATGTGCTGAAAAAGGACTGGTGATTGGGAATACCTGGTTTAAAAAGCGAGATATACATAAGTATACGTATGTAAGTAGGAGAGATGGCCAGAGAGCGTTATTGGATTACGTGTTAATTGACAGGCGCGCGAAAGAGAGACTTTTGGATGTTAATGTGCTGAGAGGTGCAACTGGAGGGATGTCTGATCATTATCTTGTGGAGGCTAAGGTGAAGATTTGTATGGGTTTTCAGAAAAGAAGAGTGAATGTTGGCGTGAAGAGGGTGGTGAGAGTAAGTGAGCTTGGGAAGGAGACTTGTGTGAGGAAGTACCAGGAGAGACTGAGTACAGAATGGAAAAAGGTGAGAACAATGGAAGTAAGGGGAGTGGGGGAGGAATGGGATGTATTTAGGGAATCAGTGATGGATTGCGCAAAAGATGCTTGTGGCATGAGAAGAGTGGGAGGTGGGTTGATTAGAAAGGGTAGTGAGTGGTGGGATGAAGAAGTAAGATTATTAGTGAAAGAGAAGAGAGAGGCATTTGGACAATTTTTGCAGGGAAAAAATGCAATTGAGTGGGAGATGTATAAAAGAAAAAGACAGGAGGTCAAGAGAAAGGTGCAAGAGGTGAAAAAGAGGGCAAATGAGAGTTGGGGTGAGAGAGTATCATTAAATTTTAGGGAGAATAAAAAGATGTTCTGGAAGGAGGTAAATAAAGTGCGTAAGACAAGGGAGCAAATGGGAACTTCAGTGAAGGGCGCAAATGGGGAGGTGATAACAAGTAGTGGGGATGTGAGAAGGAGATGGAGTGAGTATTTTCAAGGTTTGTTGAATGTGTTTGATGATAGAGTGGCAGATGGTATTGCAGTGGAATTTACTAAAAAAGGGGGTGACTGTATTACTGACTGGTTGGTAAGGTTATTTAATGTATGTATGACTCATGGTGAGGTGCTTGAGGATTGGCGGAATGCGTGCATAGTGCCACTGTACAAAGGCAAAGGGGATAAGAGTGAGTGCTCAAATTACAGAGGTATAAGTTTGTTGAGTATTCCTGGTAAATTATATGGGAGGGTATTGATTGAGAGGGTGAAGGCATGTACAGAGCATCAGATTGGGGAAGAGCAGTGTGGTTTCAGAAGTGGTAGAGGATGTGTGGATCAGGTGTTTGCTTTGAAGAATGTATGTGAGAAATACTTAGAAGAGCAAATGGATTTGTATGTAGCATTCATGGATCTGGAGAAGGCATATGATAGAGTTGACAGAGATGCTCTGTGGAAGGTATTAAGAATATATGGTGTGGGAGGCAAGTTGTTACAAGCAGTGAAAAGTTTTTATCGAGAATGTAAGGCATGTGTACGTGTAGGAAGAGAGGAAAGTGATTGGTTCTCAGTGAATGTAGGTTTGCGGCAGGGGTGTGTGATGTCTCCATGGCTGTTTAATTTGTTTATGGATGGGGTTGTTAGGGAGGTGAATGCAAGAGTTTTGGAAAGAGGGGCAAGTATGAAGTCTGTTGGGGATGAGAGAGCTTGGGAAGTGAGTCAGTTGTTGTTCGCTGATGATACAGCGCTGGTGGCTGATTCATGTGAGAAACTGCAGAAGCTGGTGACTGAGTTTGGTAAAGTGTGTGAAAGAAGAAAGTTAAGAGTAAATGTGAATAAGAGCAAGGTTATTAGGTACAGTAGGGTTGAGGGTCAAGTCAACTGGGAGGTAAGTTTAAATGGAGAAAAACTGGAGGAAGTAAAGTGTTTTAGATATCTGGGAGTGGATCTGGCAGCGAATGGAACCATGGAAGCGGAAGTGGATCATAGGGTGGGGGAGGGGGCGAAAATCCTGGGAGTCTTGAAGAATGTGTGGAAGTCGAGAACATTATCTCGGAAAGCAAAAATGGGTATGTTTGAAGGAATAGTGGTTCCAACAATGTTGTATGGTTGCGAGGCATGGGCTATGGATAGAGTTGTGCGCAGGAGGATGGATGTGCTGGAAATGAGATGTTTGAGGACAATGTGTGGTGTGAGGTGGTTTGATCGAGTAAGTAACGGACCGGTAAGAGAGATGTGTGGAAATAAAAAGAGCGTGGTTGAGAGAGCAGAAGAGGGTGTTTTGAAATGGTTTGGGCACATGGAGAGAATGAGTGAGGAAAGATTGACCAAGAGGATATATGTGTCGGAGGTGGAGGGAACGAGGAGAAGTGGGAGACCAAATTGGAGGTGGAAAGATGGAGTGAAAAAGATTTTGTGTGATCGGGGCCTGAACATGCAGGAGGGTGAAAGGAGGGCAAGGAATAGAGTGAATTGGAGCGATGTGGTATACCGGGGTAGACGTGCTGTCAGTGGATTGAATCAAGGCATGTGAAGCGTCTGGGGCAAGCCATGGAAAGCTGTGTAGGTATGTATATTTGCGTGTGTGGACGTATGTATATACATGTGTATGGGGGTGGGTTGGGCCATTTCTTTCGTCTGTTTCCTTGCGCTACCTCGCAAACGCGGGAGATAGCGACAAACCAAAAAAAAAAAAAAAAAGTTAAAATGTCTAGGTATGTGTGTGTATGTATGGACGTGTATGTATATACATGTGTATGTGAATGGGTTGGGCCATTCTTTCATCTGTTTCCTTGCTCTACCTCGCTAACACGGGATACAGTGACAAAGTATAAAAAAAAAAGAAAATAACTAATATTTTAATTTCTCTAGGCAAATTTACATGATTTATGATTCACTCAGTCATGTTACTTAATCATCTCTCTGAGTTTATGAGCTGCTGTCATAGAATATTGGCACTCCTCATTTTTGTTGTTTCACCACTTTGGCTTTGTTTTGTGGAAACACTATCTTCTATGCACTGGTACACATGTCCCTCTACTGCTTTGAAAGTTTTCATGAAGCTTTGGGAAGTCTAGCACCAGATCTGTTATAAAATTACTTGTGAACTAAATCTCATTAATCAATAAACATTCCTTAGACAATGAAAAACTTGTTAACTTTTTTAGGATTGTAGTGTGATACACAGGAGTTTCCCATTAATGAACTATATTATGGAAGGGATGGTCATGAACTGCAGATGGTACATGAATGTGGTTAATATTCCAGTGCTACGAACATGTGTTTAAAGTGTAAATGTAAATTGCAAATCACTTACAAATTTATTTTTTCACACTTAAACTTCTACAATTGTCAGCTAATGATGCATAGTTCACTGCTATTATTGTTAACTGGCAATTCAATAGTCCCCATCATTAGCTTTCCCAGCCATTGTTTAATTCCATCAATGTTCTAAAGCTGTCACCAGCAGTCTCTTATTTATTTATATTATTCCTTATACTTATTCGCTGTCTCCCACGTTTGCGAGGTAGCATAAGGAAACTGACGAAAGAATGGCCGAACCCACCCACATACACATGTATATACATAAACACCCTCACACGCACATATGCATACTTATACATTTCAACATATACAAACATATATATAGACATATACATTTATACACATGTACACACTCATACTTGCTGCCCCCATCCATTCCTGTCGCCATCCTGCCACACATGGAACGGCATCCCCCTCCCCCCATGCCCGCGCAAGGTAACACCATGAAAAGACAACAAAGGCCGCAGTCGTTCAGACTCAGCCTTCAGCTGTCATGTGCAACACACCGAAACCACTGCCCCCCTACACATCCAGGCCCCACAAAACTTTCCATGGTTTACCCCATACCTATCATATCTGAAAAAAATATCACATGCACTATTCATCCATAAATAACATCATAAATGGTGTACATACATGTTTGCAAGCTCCCACTCTCTCTCTCTCCGTGTAATACATTTTATGAAAATTTAGTTATTTTTAGAATGAAACAATAATTGTAGTTCTATTGCTTGTATTTTGTTGATGAAGTAATTATTACCCAAAGGAATATTGACAAAATAATTGTTGACTTTTTATTTAAAAAAAAAAAATCGTGTACAAAATTATATCAAATTACTTAGAAAGTCCGTCTGTGTACTACATGAAGAAGTAAAGATTTTACTGAACCTTGGTATTTTCTTTTTTTCATAACTGTTAGCCATTTCCCATATTAATGAGGAAGCACAAGGAACAGATGCACCTAAACCATATTCCACTAACCACAAACAGGCTCCATAGACCTTACCATAGTTTCTCACAGCTACTTCATATGCCCTAGCTCAGTCTACTGACAGAGTGTTACCCCCCATATATGACACTGCTTTATCCTATGCTTGACTTTCATACTCCTGCATGTTCATGCCCCAAGTATTCAAAATCTCTTTCACTCCATCCTTCCATCTCCAGTTTTGTTTCCCCTTTTTCCTTTTTCCCTCCACTTAAGTAACATAAATTCTCTTTGCCAACCTCTCCTCACAAATTCTCTCCATATGTCCAAACCATTTAAGCACATCTCTTTCAGCTTTCTTAACTATACTCTCTTTATAACATCTCTCTCTTACCCTGTCATTTCCTACTAAATGAATCTAACTCACACCACATACTGTCCTCAAGCGTTAAATTTCTAACACATTTTCCCTCTTCCATACATTATCATGTACTGCCCATGTTATACAACCATAAATCACTGTTAGGACTACTACACCCTCAAACATACTAATCTTTGCAATCTATCTTTCCACATACTCCTCTATGCTCCGAGAATCTTTCCCTCCTCAACTACCATATGACTCACTTCAGCTTCCATGGGTCCATTTGCTACATTGTACACTCCAAGTAACTAAAGCACTTCCTTTCCTCCAAGTTCTCTCCAATCAAACTCATGCACTAACTAACCTGTCTCTTTGCTCTGTCAAACCTGAGAACCTTGATTGCATTCACATTTACTCTCAACTTTTATTCACATTTACTCTCAACTTTTATTCACATTTACTCTCAACTTTATTCACACTTACTCTCCCAAACTCAAACACCACCTTCTGCAGCTTCTCATTCATATCTGCCACCAGTGCTGTGTCATCAGCAAACAATAACTACCTCCCTACCCTCCCAACTCCAGCCCTAACAGACTGTATACCTGCCATTCTCTCTCCAAGACCCTTGCATTTACCTCCCTCACCATCCCATCAACAAAGAGATGTCTTAATGATGCTACACACCACTGCTGCAGACTCACCACCTGCATGCACACACACTTTTTTCTACTTGCCCTCATACCTTACTCTCTTCATAAAATCTCCTTGCTGCTCTTAATTACTTTCATAACACCTTCCACTTAGCAACTCTATCAATCCTATCATCTATTTCTCCAGATCCATACATTTCAGACACATTCTTCAAAGCAACCACCTGATCCACATATCCTCTATCATTTCTGAAAGCACACTGTTCCTCTCCAAGTTGATGCTCTGTGCATGCCACCACCTACTCAATCACCACTCTTGCACACACCTTACCACAAATTGCTCCTCCCCAAGCTGATGCTCTGTGCATGTCACTATGCACTCAATCACCACTCTTCCATATATCTTACCACTCACACTGAACAAATGGATACCTCTGTTATTAGAACATTCACTTTAGTCCCCTTTGCCTTCATACAATGGCACTAAACATACATTTTACCAATCATAATCCATACATACAGTGAAAATCCCAACTAATCAATCAACAACACAGTCCCCCCTTTTGTAATTAGTTCAACTACAAGACCATGCAAACCAGCCACTTTGCCACATTTCATCTTAATCAAGGCTTTTACCAATTCCTCTCTTTTCATCAAACCACTTGGCATGACTCACTCTGCATATCTCCTCAACTCAAACACCCTCCACATTTCACCATTTAATCACAAAACATATTCAACAGCACTTCAAAGTACTCACTACATCTCGTCACCTCATCTCTGCCTTTTATCAATGTGATACCTTCGTTTTTCTTAAATTACCTACTACTGAAACATTCTCTTATTTGAAATCACACATGAGAAAATAATCAATATACACTGGCCACCCATCCACCTTAATGTAGTTCAGTCAAAACCCTACCATACCAATAAAGAAGAAAGCATCCCACTCTATCATGGTTTTCTTTGCTTATGAATAATGTAAATATGTTGCGTAAGGAAAAAATATTCTCAAGATTTTCTTACTTATTGTACACTGGAGACAGTCCCTTGGGATTAATTCTGTAGTTTGCCCCATTGATTGGTGATGTCTCATATAAAGCATGGGACATTTAAAAATCCCAGGCACAGTAAACAGAGTAGTAAGTCAGGAAGGTACTAACTCAACCTACACTTTTTAAAACCCTTCTACACCAGTATACAAGAAAGTTTGCACTTTTACAAGGATTTTCTCCGCTCATGGATAATGTAAATATGTTCAGTACAAAAAAAACATTTTTCTGAGTTTTCGTAATTTCTGAACACAGGAGAGTCCTTTTGGTTCAGCTGCATGGATTATCCCCTGAATATTTCCAGAACAATGTTCACACAAGCTAAAAGATGCCTCTAGATGGATATTTGCACATCAATTTTCACACCTATTTCAATGTTGAGTGGGTGGTGGCTGAGGTGGCAATGCACAATAATATCCTCCCACAGTCAATCATCCTTAAGTCTTGCCCACGACAGCACATTTTCTTGAGTGGCCTCTAGCTAGGTTTAGGGGACCAGGCTAATCATCCTGAATTACTCAACAATGATGATCTGTCTTCAGATCATGAGGAGAGGGAAGTTGAGCAAGACTGGAGGTAATATTGCTAGTGTACACCTGACCTTGAAAAAATGCATCTGACTGGTGTGGCTGGTTATCTTAAATATAGTTTTGCTGTCATGAAAAAATTATCAATGTATCACACTGATAATAATCAGAAAAGACGTCATATATAATAATATGTAACAATCAGTAATAAACTTTTTTGTGTAGTTCTGGATTCAGTACACTAATCATGAAAGACAGAGACTGGATGTGTGCAAATGAGCTATTGCTCATTTGTTCCTCATGCCATCATGCTAATGCTTAGGCAAGAAAGGCACGTATGTTTAAAAAAGTGATTGTTTTAAAGCTCAGGTATTACCAGTATAAAACTAGAACTAATCGGTAAGTGAATCACTGGAAAAGTGCTTTAATGAGTAAAGATAGTGAGCTGTTAATGAATAAAAGGATATTGCATCATTAACATCTGCATTAGGTAAAAGTGATATGTTGGAACATTAGGTAGAAGTAATCCTCTGAAAACAATGCACTAGAGGTGCCTTCTGCTAGTGGCCTGTTTAGGGTGAGGCACAAAAGGCCAAAAAGTGGCACTGGAGTTCACCTATTATGGAGACTTTGGCCATGGCCTATTCCTGAGAGGAATAGGCATCATAAATATAGGTAGATAGATCAGTAAAATAAATGATAAAATATGTGCAGAGGAAATTCACTTGATACTTACTTTCACATTAGAAAAGCAAATGGATTTGTATGTAGCATTTATGGATCTGGAGAAGGCATATGATAGAGTTGATAGAGATGCTCTGTGGAAGGTATTAAGAATATATGGTGTGGGAGGAAAGTTGTTAGAAGCAGTGAAAAGTTTTTATCGAGGATGTAAGGCATGTGTACGTGTAGGAAGAGAGGAAAGTGATTGGTTCTCAGTGAATGTAGGTTTGCGGCAGGGGTGTGTGATGTCTCCATGGTTGTTTAACTTGTTTATGGATGGGGTTGTTAGGGAGGTAAATGCAAGAGTTTTGGAAAGAGGGGCAAGTATGAAGTCTGTTGGGGATGAGAAAGCTTGGGAAGTAAGTCAGTTGTTGTTTGCTGATGATACAGCGCTGGTGGCTGATTCATGTGAGAAACTGCAGAAGCTGGTGACTGAGTTTGGTAAAGTGTGTGGAAGAAGAAAGTTAAGAGTAAATGTGAATAAGAGCAAGGTTATTAGGTACAGTAGGGTTGAGGGTCAAGTCAATTGGGAGGTGAGTTTGAATGGAGAAAAACTGGAGGAAGTGAAGTGTTTTAGATATCTGGGAGTGGATCTGGCAGCGGATGGAACCGTGGAAGCGGAAGTGGATCATAGGGTGGGGGAGGGGGCGAAAATTCTGGGGGCCTTGAAGAATGTGTGGAAGTCGAGAACATTATCTCGGAAAGCAAAAATGGGTATGTTTGAAGGAATAGTGGTTCCAACAATGTTGTATGGTTGCGAGGCGTGGGCTATGGATAGAGTTGTGTGCAGGAGGGTGGATGTGCTGGAAATGAGATGTTTGAGGACAATGTGTGGTGTGAGGTGGTTTGATCGAGTGAGTAACGTAAGGGTAAGAGAGATGTGTGGAAATAAAAAGAGCGTGGTTGAGAGAGCAGAAGAGGGTGTTTTGAAGTGGTTTGGGCACATGGAGAGAATGAGTGAGGAAAGATTGACCAAGAGGATATATGTGTCGGAGGTGGAGGGAACGAGGAGAAGAGGGAGACCAAATTGGAGGTGGAAAGATGGAGTGAAAAAGATTTTGTGTGATCGGGGCATGAACATGCAGGAGGGTGAAAGGAGGGCAAGGAATAGGGTGAATTGGAGCGATGTGGTATACCGGGGTTGACGTGCTGTCAGTGGATTGAATCAAGGCATGTGAAGCGTCTGGGGTAAACCATGGAAAGCTGTGTAGGTATGTATATTTGCGTGTGTGGACGTATGCATATACATGTGTATGGGGGGGGTTGGGCCATTTCTTTCGTCTGTTTCCTTGCGCTACCTCGCAAACGCGGGAGACAGCGACAAAGTATAATAAAAATATAAAAATACTTACTTTCATACTTTTACGGCATTGTGCTGAGTCACACAGAAAACTTTGACATTATTTCAGACAAAGTAGTGGATGACATCTACTACTGATGTGATTTTATCATTGTTCACTACATAAGATAAAAATCATTTTACACTTTTTATTTACAAAAAGACCATAAAGTATGGCTTTGCATCATTGGGATGAAGATTACAAAACAAATTCATAAAAGTACATGCAGAAAAGTAATAAACTGTTGATATAAACATAAATCTCATTACCCCATTGGGTATCCTTCAGTAGTATATTTCACTGACTTCACTGCAATCTTGGATTTCGGTGCGTTTTGGTGGCATTTAAAGTTTAGGGATAACTCTTTCCCTGTTACACAGAACCCTCATTACCAGTGCCTTATTTGATAAAGTTCAGGAAAAGGTAGTGCTTCAAATCACATTCCATAACCATTATTGAATAACAAAATTACTCAATATTCAATGCTAATAGCAGTGTAAAGCTAATCTAAACTTTCACTAAAACTGAGCCAAATCTCAGCTGCCATACAGATTAGATAAGGTTTTCATGGGTTCTACTGAATTCTTAAGAGTATTTCATTTACCTTAGTATTAATGAACTAAACTTTTCTCTGGTATTCATAACACTCACCATTATCTTATCTATTTTGGGGAATACATCACAGTGTTCCAAATAAAGCTCCACAACTTTTACTCTGTTCCATGAACACAATTTTACCAGTGCAAATCAATCAACATCCAAAGTTAGTTTCAAAACTGTTAGACTTAAAAATCACCAAAATAACAAATAAAAAACAGTCTCTCCTCCAGCAACCAGCCCTACAGGGGGTGAAGTGCTATCAGCATCCTAGGAGACATCACAAGACAATGCATACAAACTGATATCCAGGCCAATGTTCACCCTAACATGAACCTCACGTTCATGCATGACTTCAACGTTAACCTCAGCCACATTCTGTAGCAACCTCACAATCAACATCGCTCTCAACTTTACCAGCTGCCACAAAGGATAATGTGTAAAAAAAACACTCCAGGTCACTGCTCACTCTAACTTAACCTTCAAATTCATGCACAACCTCATCTACAGTTTTAACACCAACCTCACCCTTTCTCTCATCCTTATTTTCAACAATCAAGCCAAAGCACAGACGTGTTCCTAGCCAACTTAAGGGAGGCCTCATACAAAAAAAATGTAAAAAAAAAAAAAAAGCAATTCAGGCCAATGTTCACCCTATCCCTAATCAATGATTCATACACAACCTCACCCTTAACCTTGTGCATCAGTTTTGTTATATCATGGTTAGCAGTGGCATCATCTCTCTTTATACTTTCTCTTATGTGGCAACTTGGTGTAGTTATTACATAAAGTTGTGAATATCATTAAGGGTGAATTGCACACAAGTCTCAAGGGGCAGTGAGCTGAACAATGGCCTAGATATCTGATCTTGTTCACACTGTCCTGTGGGGCAACATTCCTCTAAAGAGGCGTTTCACCTCTGCACTTTGGCACAACTGATAAGGCTGAAGGTAATGTTTAAAGAGATTTTGATGATAAGGTTAAGCATGAGGTGTGAAGGTTATGTTAGGGTGGACAGTGGCGTGGACTGCTCTCTTGTGTAGAAACTTGATGAGGTTGACATACATTATTACACAAGAGGCTAAAGTACAATGCTGAAGGCAAGGTTAAGAGGTAGGTTGTGCATGAGTCTGAGACTTAGGTCAGAGAGTATACTGGCGCAGTCCTCTAGGGTAATTGTCTCTGAGTGCTAACAGCACTTTTGTCTAGTTTCAACCTACCCATATCTGCATGTGCAGTAAAATAATATGGGGTGGCTAATCTAGGTTTTCGGCATTTCAGATCTTAATAACAAGTCACAACAACACTCCTACTTACCCTTAGAATACCAATGCTCTTGCTCTAGAGAAAGTGCAAAGGCGTGATGTCTCTTCAACATTTATATCTTGTACTGGCCTTCACGATCAGCTGATTGTGTTGACATACTGGTGTTGCCATACTCAGCTTCTCTGTATAATCGCTTGATTGCTATTATATAGCACTTTTTTTCTGCGTTGGAGGCGCAAATCATGGACAAAATACTTACCAAGGACTTTTAACTGAAATAAAGAGAAGGTTATCAAAGGGGAAACAAGAGGCATGGAAAAGAAAATACAAATCTTGATAAAGTAAAAATAGTCTTTGGAAATGTGCCAGGTCATGCTTACTGGGAGACATACGAGAGTGTAAAGATTTTCAAACGGTCGAGGTGTAGGGAAACAAATGGGTACCAAAAACGACCTATTCTTGTGTTGCCAACTGCCACATAGTAATCATGTGAAGCAGCAGCTTCCCGAGTAATACTTATAGAAGAGTGAAAGTGAATCAACATTGTGGCGTACGGTAAGCGGGTCAAGTTTCGAATTCGGTTAACTTGGGAGAGTTTATATGTCGAACCGCCCTCGACTCAGTTTTGTCAAGCAATGATGCAGAGCTAGATTATACTTGATAATTGCCAAACATAGTCATGAATTATATCATACACGAGACAAGTGATGGTTTACGTTTGGGCCTGATTTACTTAGAAAAAAAGTAGACAGAAAATCATTTCACGATTCATAAGCTGAACCAGCTACAGATCTCACTTTTGCTGTCACTTTTAGTGCCTGCCTATTTGATTTTTCTTATTATTATTTTTTGCCACTATCAGAGTCTAGTCTTCTGTGCACCCCTTAATCATCCTGTGAGCATAGTGCAGAGAGATTCCACTTTGAAAAAGGTCTTTGACAGATCCCAGTGGACAGATTATTATTATGTAAATTGTTACATCTAGAAAGCTTATCCACTAAATGCAATATGGGGATGCGGTTTCAGAATTTTGTGGGGTGTTTGGAGGTATCCCTGTGGTTCTCTTGTGTAAGTCTTTGATATTTTGTTGTAGGGTATGTTCATACATCCTCAGATAGGCTAAAACGTTAGTAATACCTAACTGTAACTAGTAATTACATCTTGAAATCCACTATCTTAATACTTTCTCCACACATATTTTACTTGACACATTTCATCGAAATGGAAAATGTACCTAATTAATAGTGCCGATCAGAACTCGTTCAGATGCCTCGAAGGAATGTTAGTTTCTTAGAGTTAAGACCTCTCTAAGATGACAACCAAGTATTGTGTTCCTTGTTTATCAAGTGCAACCTTGATTATGACTTCATCATGCTCTCGGTCTGGAGCCTATAAAAGGGAAAACCATTAACAATTTGATGTGATTTTCTTTACTAGTTGTTATGATTGTACTCTACCTGGATTATACATGACGGACCTGCGCCCCTCAAACTGGCAATCCTTACACTAAGGCTGGGATATATGATAATAAATGTTATGGACCTTCACAGCAACAGATACACTTTATAGTCTATATATCTACATTACAAGTACGTGGTATCCAACACCAGCAATTCTCTCAATTCTGCATCTGGCTTCTGAAACAAGAATGGAACATCCTGAGCTCATTGTATATAGGGCAAGCAGTAAGGTCACATGATCAGAGAATTGAAATGTCTGAGACTGTAGTTTCTGCACGCTAGAGAGTGATGAGCATGGTGAAGAATTCACTTTGTAATGGAAATGTCCTGAGATTCGGATCCGTGGGGATTATGAGGGATATGAACCCCACCTCCTTGGTCGCAAATTCTTTTCATGTTCCTAACTGAATCTCAGGAATAATAATAAAAAAAAATTTGATATCTATGAAGCAACATAGACTACGTCAATTATTTTCTTTTTCTGAGTATTCGAGGCAGCACCATCATCCATGTCTAGACCCTGGCCTGGCTTTAGTATCGCTCGCCGCCTTATTGCTGTTTTACTTTGTGAAGACTAGATACCCATGTGAATCATCCTGGCTAAACAGGTGGCCAAATTTTATACAGTCATGTGATCCCAGGTGGATTCTGTAGATACTGTATTATCTTACCAACTAAGACTTGCCTAGAATCAACAAAACAGAAATTCTCTTGAAACTATTCACATATTTGAGTAAGGATAGTAGCAAAATGGGAAACTCTCTAGAGAAGTATTAGCAGTTAAATTACCACAGGGATACTGTTGAAATGGATGACAACATAATCGGTGCCCGTTATGATCTCATCAATAAAGACCCATGGGTCACATGCACAGTGAGTGTGTGTGGTCTTAGAATTATCTTTAACACCCGAAGGTGTTAAAGATTTTTCGGTTGGTGGATGTAACTACGTTGACGGCGTTAATGACCCTGGCAGTTAATAGGCCTACAGCCTAAGACAACCAAACAATCAGAGAGACCTGCAGAAGAATATCTATACATTTTGAAGTGTCTTGTGCAGTTCATACTCCTCAATGATAGACAGAATATCCCCTTACCAGGCCACAGGGATTATTACGCTTCAAAATCTACGAACAAAGGAAATTTCTTGGCGTTCTCAAATATGATGGCTGAAGGTGACAGTCAGCATCAAGAGCACCCTTTGCATGCCAAGAAGAATCCTATATGCCCATTAAAAACAGCGCAACATGAAAACCTACAGATCACTGATCATATTCGGTACATTCTGGTAGAGCCTCTAAAATATGAAAACCTGGTATACTCAATTACAGTGTGTAAAAATTTTTTACCTTTTCTTTTTTGCTGGGTAGTAAGTGTTATTTTCTATTCTAATTGATCATGTCAAAAAGTTATAGAAAATATCTATCTTTCCCTTGAAATTTTGCTTTTGTGATCAGGACTGATATTTTGAAATTTGCCCATTTTTCAGAACATCCAGATAGAATCAGTGTTGAGTAGCTGATATAGAACTTTCTAGAAGTTCCCAGTAATGTAGATAGTAGTCAGAGGGGATGGAAGATGTTGTAGATCCAGATTACAATTTCCGAGTTGCAGCTGAGGGGAGAAACCCATACTAATACAATCAAGAAGACCTCAACGATTTGACCAGAGATCTTTGCTCACAAAGTCCAGTGTCGAGATTTGTCGTCTTGGCTCAAGCTGCGGAACTGAGTGTGCAAATCGCAGACCAGAGGAAGCGTCACCTAGGTTTTTCTAGCTTCTTCACCCGTCAAGATAGGCTCTGCTGCTGCCACAATGTAACCAGTCTGTTCAAGACAGTCGGAATTGCCTGTAACCCAAACGAGTGGCGCCTCCTTATTGACAGCTCATCTAGGAGTCTCAAAGCCGTGTTGCTCCAGAACGGGAACAAGTACCCGTCTCTTCCCCTGGCTCACTCGGTGCACCTCAAAGAATACAACAGTGTCAAGACCTTGCCAGGCGCCTTGAAGTATGATGAATGCATCTGGAAGGTCATCAGAGATTTCAAAATTGTGGCATTCCTGCTGGGGTTCCAAGGCGGTTTTACCAAATTTCCCAGCTGTCTTTGCCTTTGGGACAGCGGGGACACGGCGGCGCAGCGCACTGCCACAGGCGGGACTGGCCACAGTATACCGAATTCTCTGTGGGGATGAATAGCCTCAAGTGGAAGCCACTGATGGACCTCCAGGTGTTGATATCACGACTGTACATAAAATCAAGCCTTACGAAACAATTTGTCACAGCTCTAGATAAGGAGTCTGCAGCCTTCAAGTATCTTCAAGACTTCTTCCCAAAGCTGTCTGAGGCAAAGGTCAAAGCCGGTGTCTTCGTCGAACCTAAGCTAATGAAGAACCTGGAGTACAAGGAATTCACAAAGAAGCTCACTATGAAGAAGAAAGCAGCTTAGTACAACTTTATCACAGTGGTTTGGGGCTCCCTGGGCAATCATAAGACCGAAAAGCTGGTTGAGACTATGGTGAAGACCTTGCAAAATTAGCTGCAGAATGTCCCTCAAAGCCATAGCCTTGACGCTCATCTTGATAAATTCAAGAACATAGGAGTGTATTTGGAGGAGCAAGGAGAACGTTTGCACGAGGATATACTGGACTTTGAACGGCGTTTCCAAGGAACATTTCGAGAACATGATGGGTGATTACATTTGGCGTCTGATTCGTGAGAGTGATTTACAGTGCAATCGTAAAACTCGAAAAAACTACTCACTTATCATTAATGTAAATACATGATTTTCTGACTTTATGGGAAAAAATGTGCAAATTTGCCTGTTATCCAATTGGAAATAGGTAAATTTCAAAAGGTCATTGTCTTGGTCACAAAGCAAAGTTTGTATGGTGTAATAGCCTTTTTCTCTACCTTTTACGTATAAGAAATTAGGAAATATCACTTACCACCCATGAATAAAAATTGTGTTATAGTGATTATTGCTGATAAGCTTACAGACAAGTACGCCTACGAATAGATTCTGTTGATCTGTTTGAGACGAGAATAAAACCAAACTTGAAATAACCGATGTTCTTTGATTTCATCTATGTGGATGTCAATGAAGCGGATAGAGGTTGAGAGCAGAATTAAGGGTGTGGTTCCAAAACTCTGTACTCACTGCTACAACCACATACTGAATCTATGCATAACATCATCTTACAAGATACCCATAGTTAGACCTCATCAATGAAATATTCTTGGTCTTTTATTTCTCCTCAGAGATACAGATGATGCCTGAGAGGTACTGCAGTAGAAAGGTTCTGAACCTTGCGCAACAAAATTGAAAGGTCTGTGCAGGAAGGACACTTTGGGATTGAAAAGCACATAAGCCTTGACATTCCAGGAACTGTATTTTTTCATTGCTGACCCTCTAAAGTGCAATGTTATCCCGGGTGTTCAGCACAATCGATCGCTGACGATGAACAGCCACTGGAGAAGTGTTCCTGGGACAGAGACCAGAGTCAGAGCTCAAAGTCTCCGCACAAACATAAAGTCATCGCAGGACAATTTGGCTCTCCAGATAACGCGACACACTGAAGGTAATTTGGCCGCTGGTAATAAATTTGCAAAAGTGTGATGAAGATACCCAACAGGCCTACATATTCGTCAATGATGTGATCACAGCGGTGGAAGACATGAAAGGCCACACTGACATAGAATTCCTCTAGTGATACACTACATGTGAATCACTGGTTGAGGATGTGAGCAGTGAGACTGGCTGGTCACAACACGCACTAAATGCCGACTCAACCATGAGTAAAGAGTACTGTAACAAAAACAAAAGTACCTTGATAAAGCCTATTCAACTTATTCAACATAGTATTACGTTGTATTGTAAGTCTGAAAGATAGACTTGTAACAAAATACTAACACAATGGAATAGTGTGGATCCTCAAATCATTATTCCAAACTAATTATATAACGAGAGTCACTTATGGACCTCGGTGGTGTGGCGGTTAACTTTCCTGATAGTGATGCAGTGAACTCAAGACCCAACGGACAGATTCGATTTTGGTTGCAATAGTTGATCCGCTCAACCTAGCATTTCATCTAACCCGAGGCGTTGACCTATAAACTGGGTACCTGGCTAAGGGTAAGGCATATATATATATATATATATATATATATATATATATATATATATATATATATATATATATATATATATATATATATATATTTTTTTTTTTTTTTTTTTTTTTTTTTTTTTTTTTTTTGCTTTGTCGCTGTCTCCCGCGTTTGCGAGGTAGCGCAAGGAAACAGACGAAAGAAATGGCCCAACCCACCCCCCATACACAGGTATATACATACGTCCACACACGCAAATATACATACCTACACAGCTTTCCATGGTTTATCCCAGACGCTTCACATGCCTTGCTTCAATCCACTGACAGCACGTCAACCCCGGTATACCACATCGCTCCAATTCACTCTATTCCTTGCCCTCCTTTCACCCTCCTGCATGTTCAGGCCCCGATCACACAAAATCTTTTTCACTCCATCTTTCCACCTCCAATTTGGTCTCCCTCTTCTCCTTGTTCCCTCCACCTCCGACACATATATCCTCTTGGTCAATCTTTCCTCACTCATCCTCTCCATGTGCCCAAACCACTTCAAAACACCCTCTTCTGCTCTCTCAACCACGCTCTTTTTGTTTCCACACATCTCTCTTACCCTTACGTTACTCACTCGATCAAACCACCTCACACCACACATTGTCCTCAAACATCTCATTTCCAGCACATCCATCCTCCTGCGCACAACTCTATCCATAGCCCACGCCTCGCAACCATACAACATTGTTGGAACCACTATTCCTTCAAACATACCCATTTTTGCTTTCCGATAATAATGTTCTCGACTTCCACACAATCTTCAAGGCCCCCAGGATTTTCGCCCCCTCCCCCACCCTATGATCCACTTCCGCTTCCATGGTTCCATCCGCTGCCAGATCCACTCCCAGATATCTAAAACACTTCACTTCCTCCAGTTTTTCTCCATTCAAACTCACCTCCCAATTGACTTGACCCTCAACCCTACTGTACCTAATAACCTTGCTCTTATTCACATTTACTCTTAACTTTCTTCTTCCACACACTTTTCCAAACTCAGTCACCAGCTTCTGCAGTTTCTCACATGAATCAGCAACCAGCGCTGTATCATCAGCGAACAACAATTGACTCACTTCGCAAGCTCTCTCATCCCCAACAGACTTCATACTTGCCCCTCTTTCCAAAACTCTTGCATTTACCTCCCTAACAACCCCATCCATAAACAAATTAAACAACCATGGAGACATCACACACCCCTGCCGCAAACCTACATTCACTGAGAACCAATCACTTTCCTCTCTTCCTACACGCACACATGCCTTACATCCTCGATAAAAACTTTTCACTACTTCTATATATATTTCTTTTTTCTTTTAAACTATTCGCCATTTCCCGCGTTAGCGAGGTAGCGTTAAGAACAGAGGACTGGGCCTTTTTTGGAATATCCTCACCTGGCCCCCCTCTGTTCCTTCTTTTGAGAAAAAAAAAAAAAACGAGAGGGGAGGATTTCCAGCCCCCCGCTCCCTCCCCTTTTAGTCGCCTTCTACGACACGCAGGGAATACGTGGGAAGTATTCTTAATCCCCTATCCCAAGGGATGATATATATATATATATATATATATATATATATATATATATAATATATATATATATATATATTATATATGTCTCCCGCGTTAGCGAGGTAGCGCAAGGAAACAGACGAAGGAATAGCCCAACCCACCCACATACACTATGTATATACATACACAGGACATATACATATATATATATATATATATATATATATATATATATATATATATATATTTATATATATTTATTTTATATCTATATTATACTTTGTCGTTGTCCTCCCGCGTTTGCGAGGTAGCGCAAGGAAACAGACGAAAGAAATGGCCCAATCCCCCCCCCCCCCCTTTCCACCTCCAATTTGGTCTCCCTCTTCTCCTTGTTCCCTCCACCTCCGACACATATATCCTCTTGGTCAATCTTTCCTCACTCATCCTCTCCATGTGCCCAAACCACTTCAAAACACCCTCTTCTGCTCTCTCAACCACGCTCTTTTTGTTTCCACACATCTCTCTTACCCTTACGTTACTCACTCGATCAAACCACCTCACACCACACATTGTCCTCAAACATCTCATTTCCAGCACATCCATCCTCCTGCGCACAACTCTATCCATAGCCCACGCCTCGCAACCATACAACATTGTTGGAACCACTATTCCTTCAAACATACCCATTTTTGCTTTCCGATAATAATGTTCTCGACTTCCACACAATCTTCAAGGCCCCCAGGATTTTCGCCCCCTCCCCCACCCTATGATCCACTTCCGCTTCCATGGTTCCATCCGCTGCCAGATCCACTCCCAGATATCTAAAACACTTCACTTCCTCCAGTTTTTCTCCATTCAAACTCACCTCCCAATTGACTTGACCCTCAACCCTACTGTACCTAATAACCTTGCTCTTATTCACATTTACTCTTAACTTTCTTCTTCCACACACTTTTCCAAACTCAGTCACCAGCTTCTGCAGTTTCTCACATGAATCAGCAACCAGCGCTGTATCATCAGCGAACAACAACTGACTCACTTCGCAAGCTCTCTCATCCCCAACAGACTTCATACTTGCCCCTCTTTCCAAAACTCTTGCATTTACCTCCCTAACAACCCCATCCATAAACAAATTAAACAACCATGGAGACATCACACACCCCTGCCGCAAACCTACATTCACTGAGAACCAATCACTTTCCTCTCTTCCTACACGCACACATGCCTTACATCCTCGATAAAAACTTTTCACTACTTCTATATATATTTCTTTTTTCTTTTAAACTATTCGCCATTTCCCGCGTTAGCGAGGTAGCGTTAAGAACAGAGGACTGGGCCTTTTTTGGAATATCCTCACCTGGCCCCCCTCTGTTCCTTCTTTTGAGAAAAAAAAAAAAAACGAGAGGGGAGGATTTCCAGCCCCCCGCTCCCTCCCCTTTTAGTCGCCTTCTACGACACGCAGGGAATACGTGGGAAGTATTCTTAATCCCCTATCCCCAGGGATGATATATATATATATATATATATATATATATATATATATATATATATATATATATATATATATATATATATGTCTCCCGCGTTAGCGAGGTAGCGCAAGGAAACAGACGAAGGAATAGCCCAACCCACCCACATACACATGTATATACATACACAGACATATACATATATATATATATATATATATATATATATATATATATATATATATATATATATATATATATATATATATTTTATATTTTATATTATACTTTGTCGTTGTCTCCCGCGTTTGCGAGGTAGCGCAAGGAAACAGACGAAAGAAATGGCCCAATCCCCCCCCCCCCCATACTCATGTATATACATACGTCCACACACGCAAATATACATACCTACACAGCTTTCCATGGTTTACCCCAGACGCTTCACATGCCTTGATTCAATCCACTGACAGCACGTCAACCCCGGTATACCACATCGCTCCAATTCACTCTATTCCTTGCCCTCCTTTCACCCTCCTGCATGTTCAGGCCCCGATCACACAAAATCTTTTTCACTCCATCTTTCCACCTCCAATTTGGTCTCCCTCTTCTCCTCGTTCCCTCCACCTCCGACACATATATCCTCTTGGTCAATCTTTCCTCACTCATCCTCTCCATGTGCCCAAACCACTTCAAAACACCCTCTTCTGCTCTCTCAACCACGCTCTTTTTATTTCCACACATCTCTCTTACCCTTACGTTACTCACTCGATCAAACCACCTCACACCACACATTGTCCTCAAACATCTCATTTCCAGCACATCCATCCTCCTGCGCACAACTCTATCCATAGCCCACGCCTCGCAACCATACAACATTGTTGGAACCACTATTCCTTCAAACATACCCATTTTTGCTTTCCGAGATAATGTTCTCGACTTCCACACATTCTTCAAGGCCCCCAGAATTTTCGCCCCCTCCCCCACCCTATGATCCACTTCCGCTTCCATGGTTCCATCCGCTGCCAGATCCACTCCCAGATATCTAAAACACTTCACTTCCTCCAGTTTTTCTCCATTCAAACTCACCTCCCAATTGACGTGACCCTCAACCCTACTGTACCTAATAACCTTGCTCTTATTCACATTTACTCTTAACTTTCTTCTTCCACACACTTTACCAAACTCAGTCACCAGCTTCTGCAGTTTCTCACGTGAATCAGCCACCAGCGCTGTATCATCAGCGAACAACAACTGACTCACTTCGCAAGCTCTCTCATCCCCAACAGACTTCATACTTGCCCCTCTTTCCAAAACTCTTGCATTTACCTCCCTAACAACCCCATCCATAAACAAATTAAACAACCATGGAGACATCACACACCCCTGCCGCAAACCTACATTCACTGAGAACCAATCACTTTCCTCTCTTCCTACACGTACACATGCCTTACATCCTCGATAAAAACTTTTCACTGCTTCTAACAACTTTCCTCCCACACCATATATTCTTAATACCTTCCACAGAGCATCTCTATCAACTCTATCATATGCCTTCTCCAGATCCATAAATGCTACATACAAATCCATTTGCTTTTCTAAGTATTTCTCACATACATTCTTCAAAGCAAACACCTGATCCACACATCCTCTACCACTTCTGAAACCACACTGCTCTTCCCCAATCTGATGCTCTGTACATGCCTTCACCCTCTCTATCAATACCCTCCCATATAATTTCCCAGGAATACTCAACAAACTTATACCTCTGTAATTTGAGCACTCACTCTTATCCCCTTTGCCTTTGTACAATGGCACTATGCACGCATTCCGCCAATCCTCAGGCACCTCACCATGAGTCATACATACATTAGATAACCTTACCAACCAGTCAACAATACAGTCACCCCCTTTTTTAATAGATTCCACTGCAATACCATCCAAACCTGCTGCCTTGCCGGCTTTCATCTTCCGCAAAGCTTTCACTACCTCTTCTCTGTTTACCAAATCATTTTCCCTAACCCTCTCACTTTGCACACCACCTCGACCAAAACACCCTATATTTGCCACTCTATCATCAAACACATTCAACAAACCTTCAAAATACTCACTCCATCTCCTTCTCACATCACCACTACTTGTTATCACCTCCCCATTTGCGCCCTTCACTGAAGTTCCCATTTGCTCCCTTGTCTTACGCACTTTATTTACCTCCTTCCAGAACATCTTTTTATTCTCCCTAAAATTTAATGATACTCTCTCACCCCAACTCTCATTTGCCCTTTTTTTCACCTCTTGCACCTTTCTCTTGACCTCCTGTCTCTTTCTTTTATACATCTCCCACTCAATTGCATTTTTTCCCTGCAAAAATCGTCCAAATGCCTCTCTCTTCTCTTTCACTAATACTCTTACTTCTTCATCCCACCACTCACTACCCTTTCTAATCAACCCACCTCCCATGCTTCTCATGCTACAAGCATCTTTTGCGCAATCCATCACTGATTCCCTAAATACATCCCATTCCTCCCCCACTCCCCTTACTTCCATTGTTCTCACCTTTTTCCATTCTGTACTCAGTCTCTCCTGGTACTTCCTCACACAGGTCTCCTTCCCAAGCTCACTTACTCTCACCACCCTCTTCACCCCAACATTCACTCTTCTTTTCTGAAAACCCATACAAATCTTCACCTTAGCCTCCACAAGATAATGATCAGACATCCCTCCAGTTGCACCTCTCAGCACATTAACATCCAAAAGTCTCTCTTTCGCACGCCTGTCAATTAACACGTAATCCAATAACGATCTCTGGCCATCTCTCCTACTTACATAAGTATACTTATGTATATCTCGCTTTTTAAACCAGGTATTCCCAATCATCAGTCCTTTTTCAGCACATAAATCTACAAGCTCTTCACCATTTCCATTTACAACACTGAACACCCCATGTATACCAATTATTCCCTCAACTGCCACATTACTCACTTTTGCATTCAAATCACCCATCACTATAACCCGGTCTCGTGCATCAAAACGACTTACACACTCATTCAGCTGCTCCCAAAACACTTGCCTCTCATGATCTTTCTTCTCATGCCCAGGTGCATATGCACCAATAATCACCCACCTCTCTCCATCGACTTTCAGTTTTACCCATATTAATCGAGAATTTACTTTCTTACATTCTATCACATACTCCCACAACTCCTGTTTCAGGAGTATTGCTACTCCTTCCCTTGCTCTTGTCCTCTCACTAACCCCTGACTTTACTCCCAAGACATTCCCAAACCACTCTTCCCCTTTACCCTTGAGCTTCGTTTCACTCAGAGCCAAAACATCCAGGTTCCTTTCCTCAAACATACTACCTATCTCTCCTTTTTTCACATCTTGGTTACATCCACACACATTTAGGCACCCCACTCTGAGCCTTCGAGGAGGATGAGCACTCCCCGCGTGACTCCTTCTTCTGTTTCCCATTTTAGAAAGTTAATACAAGGAGGGGAGGATTTCTGGCCCCCCGCTCCCGTCCCCTCTAGTCGCTTTCTACGACACGCGAGGAATACGTGTGAAGTATTCTTTCACACCTATCCCCAGGGATAAAATACATATATATATACATATACACATACACACACATACACATACATACGCACATATACACACACACACACACATACATATATATACATATGAAAAATGTAAGAAACAATTTAGAAAACTGAAACTTCTAGCTTGAAATGAATGAAAAAATGAATGTCACATAATGGTTCAACCTATATATATATATATATATATATATATATATATATATATATATATATATATATATATATATATATATATATATATATATATATATATATATATACGTATGTATATTGTACAAAGGCAAAGGGGATAAGAGTGAGTGCTCAAATTACAGAGGTATAAGTTTGTTGAGTATTCCTGGTAAATTATATGGGAGGGTATTGATTGAGAGGGTGAAGGCATGTACAGAGCATCAGATTGGGGAAGAGCAGTGCGGTTTCAGAAGTGGTAGAGGATGTGTGGATCAGGTGTTTGCTTTGAAGAATGTATGTGAGAAATACTTAGAAAAGCAAATGGATTTGTATGTAGCATTTATTGATCTGGAGAAGGCATATGATAGAGTTGATAGAGATGCTCTGTGGAAGGTATTAAGAATATATGGTGTGGGAGGCAAGTTGTTAGAAGCAGTGAAAAGTTTTTATCGAGGATGTAAGGCATGTGTACGTGTAGGAAGAGAGGAGAGTGCTTGGTTCTCAGTGAATGTAGGTTTGCGGCAGGGGTGTGTGATGACTCCATGGTTGTTTAATTTGTTTATGGATGGGGTTGTTAGGGAGGTGAATGCAAGAGTTTTGGAAAGAGGGGCAAGTATGAAGTCTGTTTGGGATGAGAGAGCTTGGGAAGTGAGTCAGTTGTTGTTCGCTGATGATATAGCGCTGGTGGCTGATTCATGTGAGAAACTGCAGAAGCTGGTGACTGAGTTTGGTAAAGTGTGTGAAAGAAGAAAGTTAAGAGTAAATTTGAATAAGAGCAAGGTTATTAGGTACAGTAGGGTTGAGGGTCAAGTCAATTGGGAGGTAAGTTTGAATGGAGAAAAACTGGAGGAAGTAAAGTGTTTTAGATATCTGGGAGTGGATCTGGCAGCGGATGGAACCATGGAAGCGGAAGTGGATCATAGGGTGGGGGAGGGGGCGAAAATCCTGGGAGCCTTGAAGAATGTGTGGAAGTCGAGAACATTATCTCGGAGAGCAAAAATGGGTATGTTTGAAGGAATAGTGGTTCCAACAATGTTGTATGGTTGCGAGGCGTGGGCTATGGATAGAGTTGTGCGCAGGAGGATGGATGTGCTGGAAATGAGATGTTTGAGGACAATATGTGGTGTGAGGTGGTTTGATCGAGTAAGTAACGTAAAGGTAAGAGAGATGTGTGGAAATAAAAAGAGCGTGGTTGAGAGAGCAGAAGAGGGTGTTTTGAAATGGTTTGGGCACATGGAGAGAATAAGTGAGGAAAGATTGACCAAGAGGATATATGTGTCGGAGGTGGAGGGAACGAAGAGAAGTGGGAGACCAAATTGGAGGTGGAAAGATGGAGTGAAAAAGATTTTGTGTGATCGGGGCCTGAACATGCAGGAGGGTGCAAGGAGGGCAAGGAATAGAGTGAATTGGATCGATGTGGTATACCGGAGTTGACGTGCTGTCAGTGGATTGAATCAGGGCATGTGAAGCGTCTGGGGTAAACCATGGAAAGCTGTGTAGGTATGTATATTTGCGTGTGTGGACGTATGTATATACATGTATATGGGGGTGGGTTGGGCCATTTCTTTCGTCTGTTTCCTTGCGCTACCTCGCAAACGCGGGAGACAGCGACAAATATATATATATATATATGTATATATATATATATATATATATATATATATATATATATATATATATATATATATATATATATATATATACACACATTTACATATTCATACATGCTGCCTTCATCCATTCTCGCCGCCACCCCGCCACACATGAAATGGCATCCCCCTCCCCCCGTGTGCATGCGAGGTAGCGCTAGGAAAACACAACAAAGGCCACATTCGTTCACACTCAGTCTCTAGCTGTCATGTGTAATGCACTGAAACCACAGCTCCCTTTCCACATACAGGCCCCACAAAACTTTCCGTGGTTTACCCCAGACGTTTCACATGCCCTGGTTCAATCCATTGACAGCACGTCGACCACATCGGTCCAATTCACTCTATTCCTTGCACGCCTTTCATCCTCCTGTATGTTCAGGCCCCGATCGCTCAAAATCTTTTTCACTACAAACTTCCACCTCCAATTTGGTCTTCCACTTCTCCTCGTTCCCTCCACCACTGACACATATATCCTCTTTATCAATCTTTCCTCACTCATTCTCTCCATGTGACCAAACCATTTCAATACACTCTCTTCTGCTCTCTCTACCACACTTTTCATTACCACACATCTCTCTTACCTTTTCATTACTTACTCGATCAGACCATCGCAAACCACATATTGTCCTTAAACATCTCATTTCCAACACATCCACCCTCCTCCGCACAACGCTATCTATAGCCCATGCCTCACAACCATATAACATTGTTGGAACCACTATTCCTTCAAACATAACCAATTTTGCTCTCCGAGATAACGTTCTCGCCTTCCACACATTCTTCAACGCTCCCAGAACCTTCGCACCCTCCCACACCCTGTGATACACTTCCATTTCTATGGTTCCATCCGCTGCCAAATCCACTCCCAGATATCTAAAATACTTCACTTCCTCCAGTTTTTCTCCATTCAAACTTACCTCCCAATTTACTTGTCTCTTAACCTACTGAAACTTGCTCTTATTCACATTTACTCTCAGCATTCTTCTTTCACACACTTTACCAAACTCAGTCACCAAGTTCTGCAATTTGTCACCCGAATCAGCCACCAGCACAGTATCATCAGCAAACAACAACTGACTTCCCAAGCCATCTCATCCACAACAGACTGCATACTTGCCCCTCTTTCCAAAACTCTTGCATTCACCTCCCTAGCAACCCCATCCATAAATAAATTAAACAACCATGGAGACATCAAACACCCCTACCACAAACCGACATTTACTGGGAACCAATCACTTTCCTCTCTTCCAACTCGTACACATGCCTTACATCCTCGATAAAAACTTTTCACTGCTTCTGGCTTCTTAACTCACAGCATATTTCTCACATATATTCTCACATACATTCTTCAAAGCAAACACCTGATCCACACCTCCTCTACCACTTCTGAAACCACACTGCTCTTCCCCAATATAATGCTCTGAACATGGCTTTACCATCTCAATCAATACCCTCCCATATAATTTCCCATGAATACTCAATAAACCTATACCTCTGTAATTTGAACACTCACCTTCATCCCCTTTGCCTCTGTACAATGGAAGTGCATGCATTCCGCCAATCCTCAGGCACTTCTCCATGAACCATACATACATTGAATATCCTCACCAACCAGTCAACAACACAGCCACCCCCTTTTTTGATAAATTCATCCTCTGATTGGGGTGTTTAAATGTGTGTGAATGTAATCAAGATGAGAAAAAGGAGGGATAGGTAATATGTTTGAGGAAAGGAAACTGAATATTTTGGCTCTGAGTGAAACGAAGCTCAAGGGTAAAGGGGAAGAGTGGCTTGGGAAAGTCTTGGGAGTAAAGTCAGGGGTTGGTGAGAGGACAAGAGCAAAGGAAGGAGTAGCACTACTCCTGAAACAGGAGTGGTGGGAGTATGTGATAGAGTGTAAGAAACACTCTAGATTGATATGGGTAAAACTGAAAGTGGATGGAGAGAAATGGGTGATTATTAGTACCTATGCACCTGGTCATGAGAAGAAAGATCATGAGAGGCATGTGTTTTGGGAGCAGCTGAGTGAAGCAGCTTTGATGCACGAGACCGGGTTATAGTGATGGATGATTTGAATGCAAAGGTGAGTAATGTGGCAGTTGAGGGTAAAATTGGTGTACATGGGGTGTAAATGGAAATGGTGAAGAGCTTGTATATTTGTGTGCTGAGAAAGGACTGGTGATTGGGAATACCTGGTTTAAAAAAAAGAGATATACATAAGTATACGTATGTAAGTAGGAGAGATGGCCAGAGAACATTATTGGATTACGTGTTAATTGATAGGAGCGTGAAAGAGAGACTTTTGGATGTTAATGTGCTGAGAGGTGCAACTGGAGGAATGTCTGATCATTATCTTGTGGAGGCGAAGGTGAAGATATGTAGAGGTTTTCAGAAATGAAGAGAATGTTTAGGTGAAGAGAGTGGTGAGAGTAAGTGAACTTGGAAAGGAGACTTGTATGAGGAAGTACCAGAAGATTGAGTGCTGCATGAAAAAAGGTAAGAGCAAATGACGTAAGGGGAGTGGGGGAGGAATGGGATGTATTTAGGGAAGCAGTGATCACTTGCGCAAAAGATGCTTGTGGCATGAGTAAGATGGGAGGTGGGCAGATTAGAAAGGTTAGTGAGCGGTGGGATGAAGAAGTAAGATTGTTAGCGAAAGAGAAGAGAGAGGGGTTTGGACGATTTTTCCAGGGAAGTAGTGCGAATGGCTGGGAGATGTATAAAAGAAAGCTGCAGGAGGTCAAAGAAACTTGCTAGAGGTGAAAAAGAGGGCAAATGAGAGTTAGGGTGAGAGAGTATCATTAAATTTTTGAGAGAATAAAAAGATGTTTTGGAAGGAGGTAAATAAAGTGCGTAAGACGAGAGAGCAAATGGGAATATCGGTGAAGGAGGCTAATGGGGAGGTAATAATAAGTAGTGGTGAAGTAAGGAGATGGAGTTAGTGTTTTGAAGGTTTGTTAAATGTGTTTGATGATAGAGTGGCAGATATAGGATGTTTTGGTCGAGATGGTGTGCGAAGGGAGAGGGTCAGGGAGGATGGTTTGGTGAACAGAGAAAAGGTAGTGAAAGCATTGCAGAAGATAAAAGCCGGCAAGGCGGCGGGTTTGGATGGTATTACAGTGGAATTTATTAAAAACGGGGATGACTGTGTTGTTGATTGGTTGGTAAGGATGTTCCAATGTATGTATGGCTCATGGTGTAGTGCCTGAGGATTGGCGGAATGCATGCATAGTGCCATTGTACAAAGGCAAAGGGGATGAAGGTGAGTGTTCAAATTACAGAGGTATAAGTTTGTTGAGTATTCATGGTGAATTATAATAGAAGGGTATTGATTGAGAGGGTAAAGGCATGTACAGAGCATCATATTGGGGAAGAGCAGTGTGGTTTCAGAAGTGGTAGAGGATGTGTGGATCAGGTGTTTGCTTTGAAGAATGTATTTGAGAAATGCTTAGAAAAACAAATGGATTTGTATGTAGCATTTATGGATCTGGAGAAGGCATAAGAGAGAGCTGATAGAAATGCTTTGTGGAAGGTTTTAAGAGTATATGGTGCGGGAGGTAAGTTGTTAGAAGCAGTGAACATTTCTTTTTTTTATCAAGGATGTAAGGCATGCGTACGAGTAGGAAGAAAGTTATTGGTTCCCAGAGACTGTCGGTTGCGGCAGGGATGCGTGATTTGTTTAAGGTTGGGATTGTTAGGGAGGCGAATGCAAGAGTTTTGGAGAGAGGGACAAGTATGCAGTCTGTTGTGGATGAGAGGGCTTGGGAAGTGTCAGTTGTTGTTCGCTGATGATACAGCGCTGGTGGCTGATCTGGGTGAGAGACTGCAGAAGTTGGTGACTGAGTTTAGTAAAGTGTGTGAAAGAAGAAAGATGATAGTAAATGTAAATAAGAGCAAAGTTATTAGGTTCAGTAGGGTTGAGGGAAAAGTTAATTGGGAGGTAAGTATGAATGGAGAAAAACTGGAGGATATGAAGTGTTTTAGATATCTGGGAGTGGATTTAGCAGTGGTATGTTTGAAGGAATATTGGTTCCAACAATGTTATATGGTTGCGAGGCATGGGCTGTATATGAGGTTGTGCGGAGGAGGGTGGATGCGTTGGAAATGAAATGTTTGAGGACAATATGTGGAGTGAGCTGGTTTGATCGAGTAAGAAATGAAAGAGAGATGTGTGATAATGAAAAGAGTGTGGTTGAGAGGGCAGAAGAGGGTGTATTGAAATGGTTTGGTCACACGGAGAGAATGAGTGAAGAAAGATTGACAAAGGGGATATATGTGTTAGAGGTGGAGGGAACGAGAAGTGGAAGACCAAATTGGAGGTGGAAGGATGGAGTGAAAAAGATTTTGAGCGATCGTGGCCTGAACATACAGGAGGGTGAAAGGCGTGCGCGAAACGGCGAAAAAGCATAACACACACACACACACACACACACACACACACACACACACACACACACACATATATATATATATATATATATATATATATATATATATATATATATATATATATATATATATATATATATATATATATATTTTTTTTTTTTTTTATACTTTGTCGCTGTCTCCCGCGTTTGCGAGGTAGCGCAAGGAAACAGACGAAAGAAATGGCCCAACCCCCCCCCCCATACACATGTACATACACACGTCCACACACGCAAATATCCATACCTACACAGCAGCTTTCCATGGTTTACCCCAGACGCTTCACATGCCTTGATTCAATCCACTGACAGCACGTCAACCCCTGTATACCACATCGCTCCAATTCACTCTATTCCTTGCCCTCCTTTCACCCTCCTGCATGTTCAGGCCCCGATCACACAAAATCTTTTTCACTCCATCTTTCCACCTCCAATTTGGTCTCCCTCTTCTCCTCGTTTCCTCCACCTCCGACACATATATCCTCTTGGTCAATCTTTCCTCACTCATTCTCTCCATGTGCCCAAACCATTTCAAAACACCCTCTTCTGCTCTCTCAACCACGCTCTTTTTATTTCCACACATCTCTCTTACCCTTACGTTACTTACTCGATCAAACCACCTCACACCACACATTTTCCTCAAACATCTCATTTCCAGCACGTCCATCCTCCTGCGCACAACTCTATCCATAGCCCACGCCTCGCAACCATACAACATTGTTGGAACCACTATTCCTTCAAACATACCCATTTTTGCTTTCCGAGATAATGTTCTCGACTTCCACACATTTTTCAAGGCTCCCAAAATTTTCGCCCCCTCCCCCACCCTATGATCCACTTCCGCTTCCATGGTTCCATCCGCTGACAGATCCACTCCCAGATATCTAAAACACTTCACTTCCTCCAGTTTTTCTCCATTCAAACTCACCTCCCAATTGACTTGACCCTCAACCCTACTGTACCTAATAACCTTGCTCTTATTCACATTTACTCTTAACTTTCTTCTTTCACACACTTTACCAAACTCAGTCACCAGCTTCTGCAGTTTCTCACATGAATCAGCCACCAGCGCTGTATCATCAGCGAACAACAACTGACTCACTTCCCAAGCTCTCTCATCCCCAACAGACTTCATACTTGCCCCTCTTTCCAGGACTCTTGCATTTACCTTCCTAACAACCCCATCCATAAACAAATTAAACAACCATGGAGACATCACACACCCCTGCCGCAAACCTACATTCACTGAGAACCAATCACTTTCCTCTCTTCCTACACGTACACATGCCTTACATCCTCGATAAAAACTTTTCACTGCTTCTAACAACTTGCCTCCCACACCATATATTCTTAATACCTTCCACAGAGCATCTCTATCAACTCTATCATATGCCTTCTCCAGATCCATAAATGCTACATACAAATCCATTTGCTTTTCTAAGTATTTCTCACATACATTCTTCAAAGCAAACACCTGATCCACACATCCTCTACCACTTCTGAAACCGCACTGCTCTTCCCCAATCTGATGCTCTGTACATGCCTTCACCCTCTCAATCAATACCCTCCCATATAATTTACCAGGAATACTCAACAAACTTATACCTCTGTAATTTGAGCACTCACTCTTATCCCCTTTGCCTTTGTACAATGGCACTATGCACGCATTCCGCCAATCCTCAGGCACCTCACCATGAGTCATACATACATTAAATAACCTTACCAACCAGTCAACAATAGAGTCACCCCCTTTTTTTAATAAATTCCACTGCAATGCCATCCAAACCTGCTGCCTTGCCGGCTTTCATCTTCCGCAAAGCTTTTACTACCTCTTCTCTGTTTACCAAATCATTTTCCCTAACCCTCTCACTTTGCACACCACCTCGACCAAAACACCCTATATCTGCCACTCTGTCATCAGACACATTCAACAAACCTTCAAAATACTCATTCCATCTCCTTCTCACATCACCACTACTTGTTATCACCTCCCCATTTACGCCCTTCACTGAAGTTCCCATTTGCTCCCTTGTCTTACGCACCCTATTTACCTCCTTCCAGAACATCTTTTTATTCTCCCTAAAATTTACTGATAGTCTCTCACCCCAACTCTCATTTGCCCTTTTTTTCACCTCTTGCACCTTTCTCTTGACCTCCTGTCTCTTTCTTTTATACTTCTCCCACTCAATTGCATTTTTTGCCTGCAAAAATCGTCCAAATGCCTCTCTCTTCTCTTTCACTAATACTCTTACTTCTTCATCCCACCACTCACTACCCTTTCTAAACAGCCCACCTCCCACTCTTCTCATGCCAGAAGCATCTTTTGCGCAATCCATCACTGATTCCCTAAATACATCCCATTCCTCCCCCACTCCCCTTACTTCCATTGTTCTCACCTTTTTCCATTCTGTACACAGTCTCTCCTGGTACTTCCCCACACAGGTCTCCTTCCCAAGCTCACTTACTCTCACCACCTTCTTCACCCCAACATTCACTCCTCTTTTCTGAAAACCCATACTAATCTTCACCTTAGCCTCCACAAGAAAATGATCAGACATCCCTCCAGTTGCACCTCTCAGCACATTAACATCCAAAAGTCTCTCTTTCGCACGCCTGTCAATTAACACGTAATCCAATAACGCTCTCTGGCCATCTCTCCTACTTACATAAGTATACTTATGTATATCTCGCTTTTTAAACCAGGTATTCCCAATCATCAGTCCTTTTTCAGCACATAAATCTACAAGCTCTTCACCATTTCCATTTACAACACTGAACACCCTATGCATACCAATTATTCCCTCAACTGCCACATTACTCACCTTTGCATTCAAATCACCCATCACTATAACCCGGTCTCGTGCATCAAACCGCTAACACACTCATTCAGCTGCTCCCAAAACACTTGCCTCTCATGATCTTTCTTCTCATGCCCAGGTGCATATGCACCAATAATCACCCACCTCTCTCCATCAACTTTCAATTTTACCCATATTAATCGAGAATTTACTTTCTTACATTCTATCACATACTCCCACAACTCCTGTTTCAGGAGTATTGCTACTCCTTCCCTTGCTCTTGTCCTCTCACTAACCCCTGACTTCACTCCCCAGACATTTCCAAACCACTCTTCCCCTTTACCCTTGAGCTTCGTTTCACTCAGAGCCAAAACATCCAGGTTCCTTTCCTCAAACATACTACCTATCTCTCCTTTTTTCACATCTTGGTTACATCCAAAGATATATATGAAAGATATATATATATATATATCTTTCATACTATTCGCCATTTCCCGCGTTAGCGAGGTAGCGTTAAGAACAGAGGACTGGGCCTTAGAGGGAATATATTCACCTGGCCCCCTTCCTGTTCCTTCTTTTGGAAAATGAAAAAAAAAAAAAGAACGAGAGGGGAGGATTTCCAGCCCCCGCTCCCTTCCCTTTTAGTCGCCTTCTACGACACGCAGGTAATACGTGGGAAGTACTCTTTCTCCCCTATCCCCGGGCCTTTTCACTGACATAATATTGAAAAATAAAATGGAAAAAAATATAAGATGATGAATGGCAGGTTCGTCCTGAACGAGGCAGGGAATGCCAGCGAATTGAGAAAATGTTAATTGCAGGGACTTCCTGAATGCTTTCCATTCCCGGCAACTTGCAGCTAACATCAGCGCTGTAGTGCGACCGAGTTGTTCGTACGTTGCCTTTTTACTTATGATGTTATTATTTTACCGGTGTAACTACAGAACTATCTATATGTTTTCCTAGTAAGTAATTTCTCTATATTTCATATGTTTGGAATTCTTAGTTGAATAAAGCCTTGAATGCATTTAGTTCGACAATGACACTTATCAGCGGTTGAAGGTCTCTGATGTTTTTGGTCTCTCATGGAGAGACTCTTTACACCAAACGTTTTGAGGCTAGTCCCAGAGTTGCCAACTCAAGATTCAGATGGCGCTAGATTCCCTGCCGAAAACCGCTAAAAAAGAGCTTAACTTACTAAAGTAACGTAAAAAATACTCTTTGAATTATTTCTGCTTTTTGACGTGCCAGACTGCTAGTAAGAGGTAAAATGGACTGCTTTAACAGTAAAACATTGACCATTATTCCAGATCTGCTAATTCCCAATCCTCATTCTCATCGTCCACGGTGTCCAGGGTGTTGTGATGACGTATGCTTTTAATGACCCATATTTTTTTTTTCAGTGCTTACTTAAGCAGTTTATGATAATAACAGTAATTTTCATTTCTTCTTAGTCCATACTTGAAAGTTAGTATTGCATTTAAGCTTTTGATATTCAGCCAATTTCGAAGCTTTGACTTGACGATGTTTATACTAGTCTCTACATCATCGTTGGAGTGAGGCATTGTCAGCACAGTACAAAGCGAACTGAGAAAGGTCACTGAAGGGATTTCAGCACAGAGTACTAAGGTGCCAGTGTTGTTTCCACAATACATGATGAAGCTTCCTCCGCTAGAACTCAATGCGTGAGAGAACTTCTTTGTTATCAGCAAACATTTTTGCTAATTCCAATATTCCAGAATTTATGGGTTGCAGGCATTCACTTGTACTCAGTGATGACATTGCAACAATTGTGGGACATTGTCTGGCAAACGTTGACGAAGCTGTTTCACCAACTCCACTACAAACTGTATGCATATTCCACGAATATCCTTTTCAACTGGAAACTTACATCGTGCCATCTTTTCAAACTCGTACCCCAAATACAGATGTGGGTCTGAGTAGTTCTCTAATGAATCTCCTTCCCTCAATTTTCTGCCTGGGATGAAGACCTTAGAACTTATGAAATTGATAAGTTTAATAAGGTCACTTAGCAGTTTGGTTGGATCCTGTACCTCCGCTTCATATTTCTTATTTACACGCTGGACTCCAAGAATATGCTTCAGGAATATCAGGAAGGCATAGTTTTTCTTGTCACAAAATATGTTATAGAGGATCTGAGCTGTGCAACACCTTTCACCATTTCTTGCCATTTCAAAGTGAGTCTAAGTTCAACCAACTGCTGTAGTATTCTGCCAACTGCTGATTCAGTTGACAGCCACCGAGTCTGGCTTAGCTGTATCAATTTCAATGGAGCTTGACCATCATTGATCAAAGAAAAGATCTCCTTGTACCTTTACTTGGCGAATGGCTGAGCAGGAGAACCAATTATGGGTCTCTCTGATCATAAAATTCAGATTCCTTGGGAGACACTCTGCTGCAGCAGGAGACACAGCTAGCTGTAGAGAATGACACACATACACTTGATTAGGATCCGATGAGGAAGTTCTAACTTGAGTTTAGCATAAGTTCCACTGCTAACGCCTGTCATCACAGAAGCAATGTCGGTGCCAACTGCAAGAAAGTTTTGTAACTCCATCCAATCATTTTTCAAGGACTTTTTGATTGCATCACAAATCCCATTACCATTACAGTCAGTCAGCTCAACAAGGTCTAACAAAGTTACTACAATCTTCTTACTTTCTGCGCAGAATTGGATAGCGATACCCAATAGTTTCCTTAAGAGGCTAAACTTGTGAATGTCTATATCCCTTTTCAAGTTACTGTTAAAATGCGGGGCATTCACACTGCACACATCTCACTGAGATGATCAGCAAGACGTAATGAACAGTGTTCTGCAATGAATAGTGATATAATTCCGTCAGTCTCCCATGCGTCATCACTCACTTTTTCAAACGGAATTGTGATTTGTTTTTGAGTTCTGAATGGCAGGGCCTCTGAGAGGAGGGGGAGGGGGGAGGGACTCAGGGGGTACCATGTACCCGGGCCTGGGGGTCCAAAATGGGGCCTGGGAATCTCCTGGGATATCAGAAAAGGCAGAAAATCAACAGAGTGCTCCATTCCTCCCGTCTCTCATTTTCCATACCCTCTTTGGCCTTACAGCCCATGGCATAGAACCGTAGTGGATAAAAGCAGGATGACTGATGGAGAAGAGAAGGGGACCCGAAAGTTTGTACCTCCTGATAAAATTCCTCTCAGAGGCCCTGCTGAATGGCTCTTCAGCTTTCTTGTGTTTAGCTATTTTGTTGTCTTTCAATGTCACTAAGTTTGGGAGACAGTGGACAATGGCAGTACTAGCAGATATTTTGTCATTTCCTCTACTTTTCTTAACCACTTTTCATATTTGGGATCTTTCAACCACTCTGTTCTATAATGTTGAGTATAATTCTTGCTCATTGTTGTGTTCGTTAAATGCAATGTCCTGCACACACACAACCAGCAATGTTATTGCCCTTCATGGCCCATGGATACTTCTGTCACCTCCCAGAGTCCGACTGAACCTGAACTGAGGAAGGGTGAGCCCGCGGAATACGTGTTATTTCTATGAAAATGAATTACCTGCCTTTGTTTTTCTTGTCATTTTAATAGGCTTCGACAAACTTCCTAAATTACATTAACATATTTTGATAAATGTTTGAGTTTCCTCATATGTTGAAATAACACTAAGTTTGGTGCTAAAAAAAAAAAAAAAATGCCGAAAAACGCGCTAAAAATACAAAATTTAGGCGTGAAATCTTTGAAAAGCGCCAGATCTAGTGCTAAAATCGATAAGTTGGCAATTCATTCCTAATACTGGCCAATCCTCAAAAGAATGTAAGCTTATCGAGACAAGTTGAATGCACTCGCTCACTATGTTGCGCTTACAGTCTTTGATTATATCTACCGTATGACCACAAGATTTACCAGGAGGCTATAAACACCCTAACATTACCGTCTATCAAGATGATCATTAGCACGCCATCTATACTGTACCAACCTGCCTGCGATGGCAGACAGGAGAATATCTGAATGGATTTCTTTAATCTTTGAAACAGCTGAATGCTGATTGCAACTTTTAGGCAGTGTTGGCGGAGAAATACAAGGAAGGATTTTTTTGTGATGCATGTGTTAGTTAACTGCGGTGAGGAGCTATCAGTCAACGGATTCTGGATGACGAAACGACTTACTGACAGCAGGATTCGGAATTTCATTCAGCTAAATTGATTGTTGCTTCTGCCGCTACTGAACCTAACCCCGCAAACGGTTCCTGTGGTGCAATTTCGTCTGAGGTACCATCACTAGAAACTCACGTTGCTGCGACAAAGGGGGTCCATTTGTGTTTGTACTGTGGTTATCAACGTCACACGTCTGAGCTGTGTAGCCAGTGAGACTGTACACAAGGGCATTTTGTGAAAGTCTACAGATCGTCCGTCACGCCAACTGACCTATCTCTCCAACTCTAGCTAATTGATTTGCCAGTGTCTCAGAAGTCTTTCCAAAGCTGCAATAGATGTTTTGATAGAAATGATTTATCGTGTTCAGAAAGTTTTATGTCTCGGAGATGCGCAAAAACCTGGTCTCTATGTTTACATGGAGCAACAGACCACAGGGTCCCCTCAAGCCTGTTTGTGGTAAAAGATGAGATCTTAAACTTTAGCTCAGTGTAGTAAAAGTACAAAGACATATAAGTGTTTCAAAGAGAAAAATGCTGTACACATTTCATGTACCTAAGGAGAAGCAGATAATGTAAGTCGTGAAATTCAAGCAATTCACCGTAATTAAACGTAACTGCGGTACGGCTTTCAAGCACTCCAATTGGTAAATCATTCTATGTGATAACAATCCTGATGAAGAAAAAGCACTTTGCCTCATCCGAGATAAGATTAGGTGGATATATCCTTAAGTAGCTTTATCATCGAAGTGTGTGATAATTCTAAACCTTTATTAAATCGCTTCTTAACGATTTCTTTTTCTGTCTAAGCTAAATAGATTTAAGTCGTTCAGTCGGCTCTCAAAGGATTTGTTTCTCAGTCCGGGAATCATCATGGCAGCTCGCTTCTGTACTCTCCCTTCTATCTATGTCTTTTTATAACTGGATACCCAATCTGAACACAATGTTCAGGATGGAGACGCGCCTAGTGACTTGTACAGTTAGGATGATTTTGCTGGACTTAAATTCGACTGCACTGTATATCCAGGAATCTTGTTCGCCCCTTTTAACTGCATCTAAGCATGCTTACTTGGCTTTGTCACAAGGGATTATTACACCCAAGTCTTTTTGCTAATTTGCCTTTTGTGGTTCAACAATTCATATTGAAGTTTGCCTTTTCGTTTATGCTACCGACATGTAAAACTTCGCCCTTATCGGTATTATTATTAATCTGCCACCTGTGAGCCCAGCCCAACAGTTGTTTATGTCCTTTTGAAGCTGCACACGTTCAATTGCTGTTGTAGATTTATTTCCCAACTTAGTATCGTCTGCGAATTTCGTTATCTTAAAATCCAGCCCAATATCAATATCGTTAATGTATGTGAGAAAGAGAACCAGCCCTAAGACTGATCCTTGTGGCACACCACTTGTTACGTCTGACCACTTTTTATAATTTTGTTTACATCCAGCCAACCAGTATCCTAACCATAGAAGTTCAAACATTGACAACTTTTGTTAGTAACCTTTGATGTGTAACTTTATCAAATGCTCTTTGAAAATATAAATAGACGACATCAACAGCTTTTACTTTCATCATACATGTTCATTATATCATTAAAGAAATAGAACAGTTTTGTCAGACATGAAGAGTTTCGTCGAAAATCATGGTTGAGAATCGTTTATTAAGTTGTGGTCCTCTAAATGATTTACAATCTTATCCCGAATGATGGTTTCTATAAGTTTACCAACTACAGACGTTGAGCTAATGGGACGATAATTTCCGGGCAGTGATTTGCTACATTTTTGAAAATCGATGTTACATTAGCAAGCTTCCATTCTTCTGTAACTTTCCCTGTAACAAGACTTAATGAAACGAACAGTCCAGGGTTTATGTATCTCATTTTTTGTTTCTTTCATTGATCTCGGATAAAACATATCTGGGCCGTTTTACCTACTTTCATTCTATTTAGTATGATAGTATATCCTCAGCTCTTATGTCAAAACATCGCAAAACGTTACTTGCTCTTAGCAATGGAACCCGATTCGTAACATAAGTTGTGTCTTCATTGCAAATGCAGATGCAAAAAATAATTCAAAATCTTTGCCATGTCTTCATTATCTTGAACCAAATCACTATTATGAACGAAACAATCAATTTGACAGTAACCCTATTGCTCTTAGCACAAATACAAAATTACTTGTGTCTGATATTTTCAGCAACATGCGCTAAATTTATACGTACGTTTACTTGACATATGTTTTTGTTTCTTTTGTTTCTGTTCACAGATTTATAGAATTTGCTTTATTATGTTGGTTACCGGTTTTTTTTTGAGTATCTTAAGTGTTGCTTTCTTAGACAGCAGACACTCCATGTCATCGCGCCACCGTTTTCCCTTCGCTGTGGTAGAAATAACTGAAAAAGATGTTTTCTTTTATTTTTTTTGTGATGTGTCATCTGTCAGTCTCGTCTGATCTACGCTTACGTATCATAATATTAGGGCCATGATGTCCTGACGTCATTGTTGATTCTGAAGGTTCCTAAACCCCACTTCATGTATGCAGGCTGGAAACTTTGGTTGTAAATCTACCATCCGTCTGTAGCAATATTTCTGCTGATTGTGTACGTATTCCAACGAAATGGAGAAGGTACAGTTCGAAGGACAAAAAATTCATCTAGGTGGAACCACAAAAGTTGGTTGTTCAAGGCATCACTGAGTCCAGTGCTTCATTCTGGAGATCTCAAGTAGTAAATCAATGATAAAAGAGAAATGGATGGTCATTGATTCTCGCAGAGTATCAGTCGCTTCTCTCAAATGCATGCACATCTTGTTCACCGCGTGGACGAACTTGTTAATAAACTTGCACAGTGCATATACCTCAGTGCCTTCCACCAATCTAACCTTTTGGCGTAAACAATGATATAATGCATACTTCCAACGTGTAATGGAAACTTCAATAATAATAATATATTCAATGCTTTTCCATACTGATATGTATGGGAAGACTAAAGGGGAACATGACAGTAACAGAAATTTTGGGGATACCGAAAATATTTAATCTAACTATAAACTATGACAAATGTATATTTTCTGGAACATTCATCAATCTGCTTTGATACAGTGTCTTTCGCAGATGAAGCCTGATGCAGTCCGCATTCGGCCGCTGATGGACATCCCTGACAAAACGTTTTCTTGTCTATTGTTCATTTATCAGGTTATAATGAGACGCATATCAACATAACCCTGCCACCCAGGCGTCACCACGATTTGTTATTTGTTGATGATATGATATGATGAAAAGGATGATTTCCTCGTGTCCTAAGAATGTACGTAAACCCCTGTACTATCATGCTTCTTCATTCTACATGATTAGGGGCAACTCATCCATCAGAAAAATTCACCATAGGTTTTAAGGGATCCCCACTGTCATCTTTGTGGAAGAGGTACTTGTTTCCCATTTGCCTTCTTCTGTTCTGACGTGACACCTCGCACTACAATCAATTACTTACTCTAAATGGCTTCCGTCTTTGGGATTCCAACATTAGTTGACTCAAGCAAGGGAGCTTCATTAAAGTTGAGTTGATAAGGAGATCGGGTCTTTCTTCGTTTCGTGGTCCTCAATGAAGACCAGATGGCCTTTGCAGTTTTGTTAGAAAAAAGTAAGTACATGTGTAGTACTCTGGGTTAGGTTATGGTATTATGACACACTACGACACACACTAGTGAACGGTGTGACGAGGCTGGTTAGTGTGTCCCCTCAGGTCACACTGGCAGGGGTTATACTGGAGTCTGTCAACACCCGTTCAACAACGTGATCAAAAAACAGATCAGCTCTTACATGTTCAGACATCCTGATTAATAATGGCCCATGAGAACAGTGAGCCCGAGGGGATATTCTATGTGATGCAACTAAGTACATGTAACTCACAGTAAAATGATAATGACAACTAGCTTATGAAAAATTAATGGCATGTGTGCGTGAGTCTTGCATTTTGCTCGGCCACAACCTAGCTCAAGCTCCTGCAGACCATGATAATTTATGGTTATACATGAAGTAGTACTGAATATATGAGTGCAAAAATAAGCAAAAAATAGTCAGTTATCCAAAGTTATCCTTTATGCCATCTAAGTATGTTTAAGAGGGATAACGCAATGATTAAAGTACTCATGAATTCACACATGTAAGGATAGCAAAATAATATATATATATATATATATATATATATATATATATATATATATATATATATATATATATATATATATATATATATATATATATATATATATATCATCCCTGGGGATAGGGGAGAAAGAATACTTCCCACGTATTCCCTGCGTGTCGTAGAAGGCGACTAAAAGGGGAGGGAGCGGGGTGCTGGAAATCCTCCCCCTCTCATTTTTAATTTTCCAGAAGGAACAGAGAAGGGGGCCAAGTGAGGATTTCCTTTAAAGGCTCATTCCTCTGTTCTCAACGCTACCTCGCTAACGCGGGAAATGGCGAATAGTATAATAATATATTTTTTTTTTTTTTTTTGCTTTGTCGCTGTCTCCCGCGTTTGCGAGGTAGCGCAAGGAAACAGACGAAAGAAATGGCCCAACCCACCCCCATACACATGCATATACATACGTCCACACACGCAAATATACATACCTACACAGCTTTCCATGGTTTACCCCAGACGCTTCACATGCCTTGATTCAATCCACTGACAGCACGTCAACCCCGGTATACCACATCGCTCCAATTCACTCTATTCCTTGCCCTCCTTTCACCCTCCTGCATGTTCACGCCCCGATCACACAAAATCTTTTTCACTCCATCTTTCCACCTCCAATTTGGTCTCCCTCTTCTCCTCGTTCCCTCCACCTCCGACACATATATTCTCTTGGTCAATCTTTCCTCACTCATTCTCTCCATGTTCTCGAACCATTTCAAAACACCCTCTTCTGCTCTCTCAACCACGCTCTTTTTATTTCCACACATCTCTCTTACCCTTACGTTACTTACTCGATCAAACCACCTCACATCACACATTGTCCTCAAACATCTCATTTCCAGCACATCCATCCTCCTGCGCACAACTCTATCCATAGCCCACGCCTCGCAACCATACAACATTGCTGGAACCACTATTCCTTCAAACATACCCATTTTTGCTTTCCGAGATAATGTTCTCGACTTCCACACATTCTTCAAGGCTCCCAGAATTTTCGCCCCCTCCCCCACCCTATGATCCACTTCCGCTTCCATGGTTCCATCCGCTGCCAGATCCACTCCCAGATATCTAAAACACTTCACTTCCTCCAGTTTTTCTCCATTCAAACTCACCTCCCAATTGACTTGACCCTCAACCCTACTGTACCTAATAACCTTGCTCTTATTCACATTTTCTCTTAACTTTCTTCTTTCACACACTTTACCATATATATATATATATATATATATATATATATATATATATATATATATATATATATATATATATATATATATATATATATATATATATACATACATATATATCTATATCTATATCTATATCTATCTATCTATCTATCTATTGATCTATCTATCTATCTATCTATCTATCTATCTATCTATCTATCTATCTATCTATCTATCTATCTATATATATATATATATATATATATATATATATATATATATTTATTTATTTATTTATATTTATTTTGCTCTGTCGCTGTCTCCCGGGTTAGAGAGGTAGCGCAAGGAAACAGACGGAAGAATAGCCCAACCCACTCACATACACATGTATATACATACACGTCCACACACGCAAATATACATACCTATACATCTCGATGTACACATATATATACACACAGACATATACATATATACACATGTACATAATTCATACTGTCTGACTTTATTTATTCCCATCGCCACCTCGCCACACATGGAATAACAACCCCGTCCCTCCTCATGTGAGCGAGGTAGCGCTAGGAAAAGACAACAAAGGCCACATTCAGTCACTAGCTGTCATGTAATAATGCACCGAAACCACAGCTCCCTTTCCACATCCAGGCCCCACACAACTTTCCATGGTTTACCCCAGACGCTTCACATGCCCTGGTTCAATCCACTGACAGCACGTCGACCCCGGTATACCACATCGTTCCAATTCACTCTATTCCTTGCACGCCTTTCACCCTCCTGCATGTTCAGACCCCGATCACTCAAAATCTTTTTCACTCCATCTTTCCACCTCCAATTTGGTCTCCCACTTCTCCTCGTTCCCTCCACCTCCGACACATATATCCTCTTGGTCAATCTTTCCTCACTCATCCTCTCCATGTGACCAAACCATTTCAAAACACCCTCTTCTCTCTCAACCACACTCTTTTTATTTCCACACATCTCTCTTACCCTTACATTACTTACTCGATCAAACCACCTCACACCATATATTGTCCTCAAACATCTCATTTCCAGCATATCCACCCTCCTGCGCAAAACTCTGTCCATAGCCCACGCCTCGCAGCCATATAACATTGTTGGAACCACTATTCCTTCAAACATACCCATTTTTGCTTTCCGAGATAATGTTCTCGACTTCCACACATTCTTCAAGGCTCCCAGAATTTTCGCCCCCCTCCCCCACCCTATGATTCACTTCTGCTTCCATGGTTCCATCCGCTGCCAGATCCATTCCCAGATATCTAAAACACTTTACTTCCTCCAGTTTTTCTTCATTCAAACTTACCTCCCAATTGACTTGACCCTCAACCCTACTGTACCTAATAACCTTGCTCTTATTCACATTCACTCTTAGCTTTCTTCTTTCACACACTTTACCAAACTCAGTCACTAGCTTCTGCAGTTTCTCACATGAATCAGCCACCAGCGCTGTATCATCAGCGAACAACAACTGACTCACTTCCCAAAATCTCTCATCCACAACAGACTGCATACTTGCCCCTCTTTCCAACTCTTGCATTCACCTCCCTAACAATCCCATCCATAAACAAATAAAACAACGATGGAGCCATCACACACCCCTCCCGGAAGCCTACATTCACTGAGAGCCAATCACTTTCCTCTCTTCCTACACGTACACATGCCTTACATCCTCGATAAAAACTTTTCACTGCTTTTAACAACTTGCCTCCCACACCATATATTCTTAATACCTTCCACAGAGCATCTCTATCAACTCTATCATATGCCTTCTCCAGATCCATAAATGCTACATACAAATACATTTGCTTTTCTAAGTATTTTTCATATACATTCTTGAAAGCAAATACCTGATCCACACATCCTCTACCACTTCTGAAACCACACTGCTCTTCCCCACTCTGATGCTCTGTACATACCTTCACCCTCTCAATCAATACCCTCCCATATAATTTACCAGGAATACTCAAGAAACTTATACCTATGTATTTTGAGCACTCACTCTCATCCCCTTTGCTTTTGTACAATGGCACCATGCAAGCATTCCGCCAATCCTAAGGCACCTCACCATGAATCATACATATATTAAATAACCTTACCAACCAGTCAACAATACAGCCACCCCCTTTTTTAATAGATTCCACTGCTGCCTTGCCGGCTTTCATCTTCCGCAAAGCTTTTACTACCTCTTCTCTGTTTACCAAAGCATTTTCCCTAACCCTCTCACTTTGCACACCACCTCGACCAAGACACCCTATATCTGCCACTCTATCATCAAACACATTCAACAAACCTTCAAAATACTCATTCCATCTCCTTCTCACATCACCACTACTTGTTATCACCTCCGCATTCGCCCCCTTCACTGAAGTTCCCATTTGCTCCCTTGTCTCACGCATTTTATTTATTTACCTCCTTCCAGAACATCTTTTTATTCTCCCTAGAATCTAATGATACTCTCTCACCCCAACTCTCATTTGCCCTCTTTTTTACCTTTTGCTCCTTTCTCTTGACCTCCTGCCTCTTTCTTTTATACATCTCCCACTCATTTGTATTGTTTCCCTGCAAAAATCGTCCAAATGCCTCTCTCTTCTCTTTCACTAATAATCTTACTTCTTCATCCCACTACTCACTACCATTTCTAATCAACCCACCTCCCACGCTTCTCATGCCACAAGCATCTTTTGCGCATGCCATCACTGCTTCCCTAAATACATCCCATTCCTCCCTTACTCCCCTTACCTCCTTTGTTCTCACCTTTTTCCATTCTGTACTCAGTCTCTCCTGGTACTTCGTCACACAAATCTCCTTCCCAAGCTCACGTACTCTCACTACTCTCTTCACCCCAACATTCTCTCTTCTTTTCTGAAAACCACCACAAATCTTCACCTTCGCCTCCACAAGATAATGATCAGACATCCCTCCAGTTGCACCTCTCAGCACATTAACATCCAAAAGTCTCTCTTTCGCGCGCCTATCAATTAACACGAAATCCAATAACGCTCTCTGGCCATCTCTCCTACTTACATACGTATACTTTTGTATATCTCGCTTTTTAAACCAGGTATTCCCAATCACCAATCCTTTTTCAGCACATAAATCTACAAGCTCTTCACCATTTCCATTTACAACACTGAACACCACATGTATACCAATTATTCCCTCAACTGCCACATTACTCACCTTTGCATTCAAATCACCCATCACTATAACCCGGTCTTATGCATCAAAACCACTAACACACTCATTTAGCTGCTTCCAAAACACTTGCCTCTCATGATCTTTCTTCTCATGCCCAGGTGCATATGCACCAATAATCACCCATCTTTCTCCATCAACTTTCAGTTTTACCCATATCAATCTAGACTTTACTTTCTTACACTCTATCACATACTCCTACAATTCCTGTTTCAGGATTAGTGCAACTCCTTCCCTTGCTCTTGTCCTCTCACTAACCCCTGACTTTACTCTCAAGACAGTCCCAAGCCACTCTTCCCCTTTACCCTTGAGCTTCGTTTTACTCAGAGCCAAAACATCCAGGTTCCTTTCCTCAAACATGCTACCTATCTCTCCTTTTTTCTCATCTTGGTTACATCCACACACATTTAGACACCCCAATCTGAGCCTTCGAGGAGGATGAGCACTGCGCACGTGACTCCTTCTTCTGTTTCCCCTTTTAGAAAGTTAAAATACAAGGAGGGGAGGGTTTCTGGCCCCCGCTCCCGTCCCCTTTAGTCGCCTTCTACGACACGTGAGGAATGCGTGGGAAGTATTCTTTCTCCCCTATCCCCATATTTATAAATATATATATATATATATATATATATATATATATATATATATATATATATATATATATATATATATATATATATATATATACATATATATATATATATATATATATATATATATATATATATATATATATATATATATATATATATATATATATATATATATATATATATATATATATATATATATATATGTTTATGGATGGGGTTGTTAGGGAGGTGAATGCAAGAGTTTTGGAAAGAGGGGCAAGTATGAAGTCTGTTGGGGATGGGAGAGCTTGGGAAGTGAGTCAGTTGTTGTTCGCTGATGATACAGCGCTGGTGGCTGATTCATGTGAGAAACTGCAGAAGCTGGTGACTGAGTTTGGTAAAGTGTGTGAAAGAAGAAAGTTAAGAGTAAATGTGAATAAGAGCAAGGTTATTAGGTACAGTAGGGTTGAGGGTCAAGTCAATTGGGAGGTAAGTTTGAATGGAGAAAAACTGGAGGAAGTAAAGTGTTTTAGATATCTGGGAGTGGATCTGGCGGCGGATGGAACCATGGAAGCGGAAGTGGATCATAGGGTGGGGGAGGGGGCGAAAATTCTGGGAGCCTTGAAGAATGTGTGGAAGTCGAGAACATTATCTCGGAAAGCAAAAATGGGTATGCTTGAAGGAATAGTGGTTCCAACAATGTTGTATGGTTGCGAGGCGTGGGCCATGGATAGAGTTGTGCGCAGGAGGATGGATGTGCTGGAAATGAGATGTTTGAGGACAATGTGTGGTGTGAGGTGGTTTGATCGAGTAAGTAACGTAAGGGTAAGAGAGATGTGTGGAAATAAAAAGAGCGTGGTTGAGAGAGCAGAAGTGGGTGTTTTGAAATAGTTTGGGCACATGGAGAGAATGAGTGAGGAAAGATTGACCAAGAGGATATATGTGTCGGAGGTGGAGGGAACGAGGAGAAGTGGGAGACCAAATTGGAGGTGGAAAGATGGAGTGAAAAAGATTTTGTGTGATCGGGGCGTGAACATGCAGGAGGGTGAAAGGAGGGCAAGGAATAGAGTGAATTGGATCGATGTGGTATACCGGGGTTGACGTGCTGTCAGTGGATTGAATCAGTGCATGTGAAGCGTCTGGGGTAAACCATGGAAAGCTGTGTAGGTATGTATATTTGCGTGTGTGGACGTATGTATATACATGTGTATGGGGGTGGGTTGGGCCATTTCTTTCGTCTGTTTCCTTGCGCTACCTCGCAAATGCGGGAGACAGCGGCAAAAAAAAAAAAAAAAATAAAGATATATATATATATATATATATATATATATATATATATATATATATATATATTATGAATGGCACAAGATAAGATATCAGTGCACAAATAAAATGACAAAAATAAAAAATTCAAACAACGTATTGAATACATATTATTCTGAAGTCAAAGCTCTCTTTAAATAAGGAAATGCTGCTGTAACTACTTTCTGAATATCCAATGTTGGTGTAGGGGATTCTATATTGGACATTTTATGTCGTAGACGACAACATTAGATAAGTACTGTGAGTAACAATATGAGTGCAATAGACAATGAAACGATTGAAATTCTTGAACATGAGGGGTGTACTCAAAAGGAACAAAATGCAAAACATCTATTAGGAGAATTAAATCGTCCTCAACCTTAGATGGAAGATATTCAATCTTTACTTCATCGATGAGTGAGAAGTTAATGTTATGGGGGTTTCGTTCTATACTCGGGATGGTTCTATCAATCCGCCCCAAGTAATGATCATGACTGCCGAACAATCTGAAATTGGAACTGATAAGAGTACATTGTGTTCCTAACTGAATCTGTCCCATAAATGAAGAAGATTTGGGTTGGTTAGGTGGCCAATGAAAAAGAACATTTTCTGGTCCTGGGAAAAACAGTACATGATAATGGTCTATACTGTCAATCCAAGGTTCATTGACAACAATAGCCTTGAAAGAACAAGAATTAAAACGCTTTGTTGAGGTCCAAAAAGTAGGTGGTGCACACATTAATTTGTTTGTAAGGTATGAAAGACCAAAGTATTGGGAGGGCAAATCAAGTTTTCAAGCAATGGTTTATGGTACAACGCTAAATCATCCAAGGAGGGATATGCAATCAACGAAGATTTAACCTTATATAAGAGAAAGTTCATAAGTAAGAATGACATTTTTTTCGGAACTCTTTTGTATAATTAAAAGGGAATGGTATTATGTTTACAAGTCTGCAAGTATTGGAATGGTACATGTATAATGACCGCTTCGACCATCACATCAACCGTTAGTAAGGAGTGATAACTGGCCACCTGCTGTAAAGAGACAGCTGAGGTGCAACTGCATTGTGTCATCGCTTGGTGAATAATATGTGTGAGTTCCGGAAAGAGAAAAATGATGGTGTGACAAGTTGGTTTACCAGATTATTAACATCTTCCAATAAGCCAGTGAAATAATGTGCATAATAAGTAATTTGAGCATATTAACTATCAATAAATGCTGAAACAGTCACTATAACATATATGTATCAACAGATTTTGACTAGTTCTACCTCATGTGTTCAGTTATTAACTATTAACATGATGTTATTCAAATACTTGGAATGTTGCTTTAAGACCTTAGCCTCAGCCTTAATGTACCTGTTGTTAAGTTGTTGAAATTGTAAACATTGAACCTGATTCCAAACTAAATAAAATTCCTCCTGAGTAGCAGTACCGAACAAATATGATTGAAGGGACCCTACAAAATTAAGCAGACCTCTTTTACTTCTCTGTTTTTTCGTGTTTTTCCTGGCATTTATATTCACTGGAGATTCAATATCTTGCACTATGTCATACAAAATCATTGTCTTAACAAAGTTGGAGGAGGAGCAACACTAGAGTTTCTGACCGTTACACTGGTGTAGAACTTGAGTAGGCTAGACTGTAAGCGAAGCATGGCCTCCATTAGTTTCACTAAATTTCACTGCAGAAGCTGGTGACTGAGTTTGGTAAAGTGTGTGAAAGAAGAAAGCTGAGAGAAAATGTGAATAAGAGCAAGGTTATTAAGTACAGTAGGGTTCAGGGACAAGTCAATTGGGAGGTAAGTTTGAATGGAGAAAAACTGGAGGAAGTGAAGTGTTTTTAGACATATGGGAGTGGATTTGGCAGCGGATGAAATCATCGAAGCGGAAATGAGTCACAGGGCGGGGGACGGGGCGAAAGTTCTGGGAGCGTTTAAGAATGTGTGGAAGGCGAGAACGTTATCTCGGAAAGCAAAAATGGGTATTTTTGAAGGAATAGTGGTTCCAACAATATTATATGGTTGGGAGGCTTGGGCTATAGATAGCATTGTGCGGAGGAGGGTGGCTGTGCTAGAAATGAGATGTTTGAGGACAATATGTGGTGTGAGGTGGTTTGATTAAGTAATGAAAGTGTAAGAGAGATGTGTGGTAATAAAATGAGTGTGGTTGAGAGAGCAGAAGAGCATGTATTGAAACGGTTTGGTCACATGGAGAGAATGCGCGAGGAGAGATTGACAAAGAGGATATATGTGTCAGAGGTGGAGGGAACGAGGAGAAGTGGGAGACCAAATCGGAGGTTGAAGGATGGGGTGAAAAAGATTTTGAGCGATCGGGGCCTGAACATACAGAAGGGTGAAAGGCGTGTAAGGAATAGAGTGAATTGGAACGATGCGGTATACCGGGGTCGATGTGCTGCCAGTGGATTGAACCAGTGTATGTGAAGCGTCTGGGGTAAAACCATGGAAAGTTTTGTGGGGCTGGATGTGGAAAGGGAGTTGTGGTTTCGTTGCATTACACATATCAGCTAGAGACTGAGTGTGAACGAATGTGGCGTTTGTTGTCTTTTCCTAGCGCTACCTCGCGCGCACGCGGGGGTCAGGGGGGGGGGGGGGGGGGGGGGGGCATTTCATGTGTGGTGGGGTGGCGACGAGATGGATGAAGGCAGCAAGTATGAATATGTTCATGTGTATATATGTATATGTGTGTGCATATATCTGTATGTATGCGTTGAAATGAATAGGTATGTATATGTGCGTGTGTGGCTGTGTATGTATATACATGTGTATGTGGGTGGGTTAGGCCATACTTTCATCTGTTTCTTTGCACTACCTCGCTGACGCGGGAGACAGCGACAAAGTATAATGATAATAAGAAAAATAATATATATATATATATATATATATATATATATATATATATATATATATATATATATATATATATATATATATATATATTATCCCTGGGGATAGGGGAGCAAGAATACTTCCCACGTATTCCCTGCGTGTCGTAGAAGGCGACTAAAAGGGGAGGGAGCGGGGGGCTGGAAATCCTCCCCTCTCATTTTTTTTTTAATTTTCCAAAAGAAGGAACAGAGAATTGGGCCAGGTGAGGGTAGTCCCTCAAAGGCCCAGTCATCTGTTCTTAACGCTACCTCGCTAATGCGGGAAATGGCGAATAGTTTGAAAGAAAGAAAAGATATATATATATATATATATATATATATATATATATATATATATATATATATATATATATATATATATATATATATATACATATATATATATATATATATATATATATATATATATATATATATATATATATATATATATATATATATATATATATATATATATATATGAGTGTGTTAGGGGTTTTGATGCACGAGACCGGGTTATAGTGATGGGTGATTTGAATGCAAAGGTGAGTAATGTGGCAGTTGAGGGAATAATTGTTATACATGGGGTGTTCAGTGTTGTAAATGGAAATGGTGAAGAGCTTGTAGATTTATGTGCTGAAAAAGGACTGGTGATTGGGAATACCTGGTTTAAAAAGCGAGATGCACATAAGTATACGTATGTAAGTAGGAGAGATGGCCAGAGAGCGTTATTGGATTACATGTTAATTGACAGGCGCGCGAAAGAGAGACTTTTGGATGTTAATGTGCTGAGAGGTGCAACTGGAGGGATGTCTGATCATTACCTTGTGGAGGCTAAGGTGAAGATTTGTATGGGTTTTCAGAAAAGAAGAGTGAATGTTGGGGTGAAGAAGGTGGTGAGAGTAAGTGAGCTTGGGAAGGAGACTTGTGTGAGGAAGTACCAGGAGAGACTGAGTACAGAATGGAAAAAGGTGAGAACAATGGAAGTAAGGGGAGTGGGGGAGGAATGGGATGTATTTAGGGAATCAGTGATGGATTGCGCAAAAGATGCTTGTGGCATGAGAAGAGTGGGAGGTGGGTTGATTAGAAAGGGTAGTGAGTGGTGGGATGAAGAAGTAAGATTATTAGTGAAAGAGAAGAGAGAGGCATTTGGACGATTTTTGCAGGGAAAAAATGCAATTGAGTGGGAGATGTATAAAAGAAAGAGGCAGGAGGTCAAGAGAAAGGTGCAAGAGGTGAAAAAGAGGGCAAATGAGAGTTGGGGTGAGAGAGTATCATTAAATTTTAGGGAGAATAAAAAGATGCTCTGGAAGGAGGTAAATAAAGTGCGTAAGACAAGGGAGCAAATGGGAACTTCAGTGAATGGGGCGAATGGGGAGGTGATAACAAGTAGTGAGGATGTGAGAAGGAGATGGAGTGAGTATTTTCAAGGTTTGTTGAATGTGTTTGATGATAGAGTGGCAGATATAGGGTGTTTTGGTCGAGGTGGGGTGCAAAGTGAGAGGGTTAGGGAAAATGCTTTGGTAAACAGAGAAGAGGTAGTAAAAGCTTTGCGGAAGATGAAAGCCGGCAAGGCAGCAGGTTTGGATGGTATTGCAGTGGAATTTATTAAAAAAGGGAGTGACTGTATTATTGACTGGTTGGTAAGGTTATTTAATGTATGTATGATTCATGGTGAGGTGCCTGAGGATTGGCGGAATGCATGCATAGTGCCATTGTACAAAGGCAAAGGGGATAAGAATGAGTGCTCAAATTACAGAGGTATAAGTTTGTTGAGTATTCCTGGTAAATTATATGGGAGGGTATTGATTGAGAGGGTGAAGGCATGTACAGAGCATCAGATTGGGGAAGAGCAGTGTGGTTTCAGAAGTGGTAGAGGATGTGTGGATCAGGTGTTTGCTTTGAAGAATGTATGTGAGAAATACTTAGAAAAGCAAATGGATTTGTATGTAGCATTTATGGATCTGGAGAAGGCGAATGATAGAGTTGATAGATGCTCTGTGGAAGGTATTAAGAATATATGGTGTGGGAGGCAAGTTGTTAGAAGCAGTGAAAAGTTTTTATCGAGGATGTAAGGCATGTGTACGTGTAGGAAGAGAGGAAAGTGATTGGTTCTCAGTGAATGTAGGTTTGCGGCAGGGGTGTGTGATGTCTCCATGGTTGTTTAATTTGTTAATGGATGGGGTTGTTAGGGAGGTGAATGCAAGAGTTTTTGAAAGAGGGGCAAGTATGAAGTCTGTTGTGGATGAGAGAGCTTGGGAAGTGAGTCAGTTGTTGTTCGCTGATGATACAGCGCTGGTGGCTGATTCATGTGAGAAACTGCAGAAGCTGGTGACTGAGTTTGGTAAAGTGTGTGAAAGAAGAAAGCTAAGAGCAAATGTGAATAAGAGCAAGGTTATTAGGTACAGTAGGGTTGAGGGTCAAGTCAATTGGGAGGTAAGTTTGAATGGAGAAAAACTGGAGGAAGTAAAGTGTTTTAGATATCTGGGAGTGGATCTGGCAGCGGATGGAACCATGGAAGCGGAAGTGAATCATAGAGTGGGGGAGGGGGCGAAAATCCTGGGAGCCTTGAAGAATGTGTGGAAGTCGAGAACATTATCTCGGAAAGCAAAAATGGGTATGTTTGAAGGAATAGTGGTTCCAACAATGTTGTATGGTTGCGAGGCGTGGGCTATGGATAGAGTTGTGCGCAGGAGGATGGATGTGCTGGAAATGAGATGTTTGAGGACAATGTGTGGTGTGAGGTGGTTTGATCGAGTAAGTAATGTGAGGGTAAGAGAGATGTGTGGAAATAAAAAGAGCGTGGTTGAGAGAGCAGAAGAGGGTGTTTTGAAATGGTTTGGGCACATGGAGAGAATGAGTGAGGAAAGATTGACCAAGAGGTTATATGTGTCGGAGGTGGAGGGAACGAGAAGTGGGAGACCAAATTGGAGGTGGAAAGATGGAGTGAAAAAGATTTTGAGTGATCGGGGCATGAACATGCAGGAAGGTGAAAGGCGGGCAAGGAATAGAGTGAATTGGATCGATGTGGTATACTGGGGTTGACGTGCTGTCAGTGGATTGAATCAGTGCATGTGAAGCATCTGGGGTAAACCAATGAAAGTTGTGTGGGGCCTGGATGTGGAAAGGGAGCTGTGGTTTCGGGCATTATTGCGTGACAGCTGGAGACTGAGAGTGAACGAATGGGGCCTTTGTTGTCTTTTCCTAGTGCTACCTCGCACACATGAGGGGGGGGGGGGATGGTATTCCATGTGTGGCGAGGTGGCGATGGGAACGAATAGGGGCAGGCAGTGTAAATTGTGTGCATTGGTATATATGTATGTCTGTGTGTGTATATATATGTGTACATTGAGATGTATAGGTATGTATATTTGCGTGTGTGTGCGTGTGTGTGTGTGTACATTGTGTATGGGGGTGGTTGTGCCATTTCTTTCGTCTGTTTCCTTGCGCTACCTCGCAAACGCGGGAGACAGCGACAAAGCAAAATAAATAAATGAATAAATAAATATAATATATATATATATGTATATATATATATATATATATATATATATATATATATTTATATATATATATATATATATATATATATATATATATATATATATATATATATATATATATATATATATATATATATATATATAAATTACAGAGGTATAAGTTTGTTGAGTATTCCTGGTAAATTATGGTAAATTATATGGGAGGGTATTGATTGAGAGGGTGAAGGCATGTACAGAGCATCAGATTGGGGAAGAGCAGTGCGGTTTCAGAAGTGGTAGAGGATGTGTGGATCAGGTGTTTGCTTTGAAGAATGTATGTGAGAAATACTTAGAAAAGCAAATGGATTTGTATGTAGCATTTATGGATCTGGAGAAGGCATATGATAGAGTTGATAGAGATGCTCTGTGGAAGGTATTAAGAATATATGGTGTGGGAGGCAAGTTGTTAGAAGCAGTGAAAAGTTTTTATCGAGGATGTAAGGCATGTGTACGTGTAGGAAGAGAGGAAAGTGATTGGTTCTCAGTGAATGTAGGTTTGCGGCAGGGGTGTGTGATGTCTCCATGGTTGTTTAATTTGTTTATGGATGGGGTTGTTAGGGAGGTAAATGCAAGAGTCCTGGAAAGAGGGGCAAGTATGAAGTCTGTTGGGGATGAGAGAGCTTGGGAAGTGAGTCAGTCGTTGTTCGCTGATGATACAGCACTGGTGGCTGATTCATGTGAGAAACTGCAGAAGCTGGTGACTGAGTTTGGTAAAGTGTGTGGAAGAAGAAAGTTAAGAGTAAATGTGAATAAGAGCAAGGTTATTAGGTACAGTAGGGTTGAGGGTCAAGTCAATTGGGAGGTGAGTTTGAATGGAGAAAAACTGGAGGAAGTGAAGTGTTTTAGATATCTGGGAGTGGATCTGTCAGCGGATGGAACCATGGAAGCGGAAGTGGATCATAGGGTGGGGGAGGGGGCGAAAATTTTGGGAGCCTTGAAAAATGTGTGGAAGTGGAGAACATTATCTCGGAAAGCAAAAATGGGTATGTTTGAAGGAATAGTGGTTCCAACAATGTTGTATGGTTGCGAGGCGTGGGCTATGGATAGAGTTGTGCGCAGGAGGATGGATGTGCTGGAAATGAGATGTTTGAGGACAATGTGTGGTGTGAGGTGGTTTGATCGAGTAAGTAACGTAAGGGTAAGAGAGATGTGTGGAAATAAAAAGAGCGTGGTTGAGAGAGCAGAAGAGGGTGTTTTGAAATGGTTTGGGCACATGGAGAGAATGTGTGAGGAAAGATTGACCAAGAGGATATATGTGTCGGAGGTGGAGGGAACGAGGAGAAGAGGGAGACCAAATTGGAGGTGGAAAGATGGAGTGAAAAAGATTTTGTGTGATCGGGGCCTGAACATGCAGGAGGGTGTAAGGAGGGCAAGGAATAGAGTGAATTGGAGCGATGTGGTATACAGGGGTTGACGTGCTGTCAGTGGAGTGAATCAAGGCATGTGAAGCGTCTGGGGTAAACCATGGAAAGCTGTGTAGGTATGTATATTTGCGTGTGTGGACGTGTGTATGTACATGTGTATGGGGGGGGGGGGGGTTGGGCCATTTCTTTCGTCTGTTTCCTTGCGCTACCTCGCAAACGCGGGAGACAGCGACAAAGTATAAAAAAAAAAAAAAAAAAAAAAAAAATATATATATATATATATATATATATATATATATATATATATATATATATATATATATATATATATATATATATATATATATATATATATATATATATATATATATATATTCTTCAAAATGTTTGAGTGCCCAAATTAACGTAAGTCCTTTCTAAGTTTTATTGAGTATTTCGATTCTGTCTTTGAATGTGAACGACTCGCATGAAATGGGAAAAAGTCTACCCTTTTTTTGACTCCTGCACAAGTACAGCTTCAAGATCCTGTTTACAAGCATCTGTGTAGAAAATGAAGGGTTTCTCAAAGTTGGGGAAGCGAAGGATAGGCGCCTCGATCAAGTGTTACTTGAGAAAGTTAAACGCATTGTTTTGTGCTGTAGTCTACAGGAATGTAACTCCCTGTTTCAAAAGTGAAGTGGATGGGTTTGCAACCTTCGCGAAATTAGCGATAAATCTTTGATAATATCCTGCAAAACCAAAGACGGATTTGACTTTGTCTATTGTGGAAGGGACTGGCCAGTCTACAATTGTTTTTTCTTTATATGCTGTTACGAATCCTCCTACTGGGAAGGATCGTCAACCACACACACGGATAACACTATCTTAAAGTTATGGGATTAAATCAAACATCAGCATTAAAACTGCTTGTAATCCAAGAACTAAAGAGTACAATATAACAGAAACACATTAATCAGGCACAAATCATTTACGTTAACACTGAACATGAGTTCAATATTCCAGGTAAGATTTCAAACCAGGAGATCTCTTTCCTTTATAACAATTTGACTCTAGCAACATGATTCAAGAAACACTTATTCGGTGGACACTTCTATGATAAGTTACAATATTCTATGACGCTCGAAAGTAAATGACAGAGAGAGTTCAACACCGTAGAGTTTCGTTTAACGCCACTTTACACTGATCGCAGGCTACGGGCTTGAGACAGAGGAGAAAACCACTTACCTGCTGGGCAACGGGGTAGAGAGGAAATCGTGGCCCAGCTGGTGTCAGAGGTTTTCATTGCAGGGAGGAGCGAGCAAGGAGCGGCCTGCCTCGCCCTGCTGCCCTAGTCTCAGGTGTGATTGGTGCAGGGCGACCCATAGTGCCACTTTTGATTGGCAAGAGGCCTAAGGTCCAGTTGTGATTGGAGGAGGGTGACTCATAGTGCCACTGCTGGTTGGCTGGAGGGTTTTAGGTCCGGCCAACATCTTGCCTAAGGCCCAACCTCCTCTTGTCCTGATGGTAACGACGATATACAGGAAGCCATATCTCCTAGCTGACCTATCTTGACCCTAGTCGTCTGGTGCCTCGGACGGGGGAGAAATGAAAGGTCCAAGTGTTGTGGTTAACTGGATTGATGGCCCGGCGTGACCCCTATTCTTGACCTCAGCCATCTGGTTCCTCGGGTATGGGAAAGACGGCAGGCCCAAGGGTTGAGGGTGCCTGAATTGATGACCCGGCCAGGGAAGTGAAACCCAAGCCGAGATAACGGAGGCCCTGGCCCTCTTCTGTCTTCCTACAACGTAAAATATCACTTACACCATAAACACACAAAGGGACACACATACGATCATGGGGGAAACACACATGTTCGTAACAATGTATTACGTTGAATACCGTTTTCATCAACGGTGTGTACTAAGTAATTAATTCTTGTTTGTAGAAAGGAACATTTGGATAACTTGACTTTTAGGTTTGCATCCTTAAGTCGTAGGAATACTCTCTCAAGACTTTTGAATGAGAAGCAATATCTGGAGACATGACAATTATATTATCAAGATAAACCAATACTTCTTTACCCAACATGTGACGACAAATGTTAGTCATTATCCTTGAGAAGGTGATCAGTGAAGAATAAAGGCCGAAGGGCATGATGTATATGAATTGTCAATGACCATCTGGCGTACTGAACGCAGTCAGGGAGAGGCTTTCCTCTGACTACGGAATCTGCCAAAATCCGCTCAATAAAACCCAAGTTGAAAATACCTTATTGTTACCGAGGCTATGAAGAAGCTCTGATACCACTGGTAATAAGACACGATCTTTCAACGTGACCTTGATGAATTTTCTAGAATCTATGACTTGTCTGAAAGTTCCGTCCTTTATTCGGAACGATCAGAAGTGGTGAATTCCGTGGTGATCGTAATTCCTCTTTCACATTATCTTTCAACATTTCCTGAACGTTTGTTTGCTATGTCTCTGTGCGAAGTGTGGCAATCGATAGGCTGGGACGTGAATGGGATGTGTGCCTTTCTCAAAGTTAATAGTGTGGGCATCCAAATGAGTTCTACCAAGTGGTTCTTCTGATAAGGCAAAAGTAGACCTATACTGGTTAAGTAAGTCTGTTAACTGGTCAGCATGCTTGCTTGATCCTACCTTAGAAATTATGTCAGGGGTAATGGTGGGGAACTGAGGTAGGAGGAGTAGGTGGTGGTGGGTTAGTGGAATCTGAGACTAGACGGATGTTAAACTAATGAAACTCCTCGTTTTGGATTCCGGACTTCAAAATGGAGAATTCCACAAGGTTAGTCCCTCTACGGAGACAGACGGGAGGGGATCGCGTATTGGCAATGTACAGTGTATGGCGACCTCTCCATCTGCGGTCTCATGCATAGAGCGTCCATCGATAGTCCTCTGACAGACAGCAAGTGAGGAGGGTTCAGCAACTACTCTAAGTGCGAAATTACCGTGACTGTGTCTGAGTCCATGGTCATGCATCCATGTTCGAGAAAGTGAGAGTGGAACCTTCGTTAACGTGTCACCGTGCAGTCATGTTTGTTTTTAGTTTACCGCGGCAATGAGTGGAAAAGTAGAAAGGATGCGAACTGTCAACCGTGAAGCAGGGCATGGGAGCAGATGTATTGATAACTCTGACTGAGTGAGAACTCTTCTCCGACAATGGCAGGAACGTATTATCAATATAAACAACATTTTCTTGATGAATAGGACAGATCATATGTCGTGCCATAGAGTGGCGTCCTAGTAACAAGTTAGTAGGAAAAGTTACACTTCGAACAATGTAAGGGGTTATGGTATGACCGAGTTGCTTGTGCGAATGTTCATTTCAATAGTGCCTCTTACGTCGAGACTTTCAGTGGAGAGGAGATACTTGTATGGGATGGGTAGAAGTCCGAGCATTGAACAAGTTGAGTGCGCATTAGTGGTTGTATAGAATCATAATGAATGTTATGTGCTTCAGCGCCGCTGTCTAGAAAGATTGTGATAGGCTTATCCTGAAGAGAACCCACTAAGTCGAAACTTGTAATGTGAGAAAATGGCAAAGAACGAAAATGTCTTAAGAGTTCCTTATAAGATGGAGTCCTGTCATGAGAGGGAGAATGTCATTGTTGATAATAAGACGTTGAACCTGTGTTAGATGACGTCTGTCCAGCTAATGCTCGGCATTCCGCCTGTGTGTCTAGCGTTGCTATGATATGAACACCTGCTTGGTGGTGTAGGGCGCGAGCGGGTGAAGGTCAGGTTCTTGTCTGACTGGAGGAAATTATGACTCGGTCGGCAGAATTGTGACGCCCGAGGCTGTGATGACAGTGGGTCGTTGACTGCGTTTGTTTAGGTCAAGGCTGAGAATGAGTCCCATGTGTAAGGACACACATTCTCCTTATGTCCAGGTCGGCGACACCGGAAACACGTAACTTTATGTGAGTGTTTGTCATCACTGAATCGCTTTCTTTCACCTCGAGAAGAATTAGTGTGTTGACCACTAGAATATTTCGTCACGCTTTGGGAAGCCGACACCCTCCCCAGTGTCTTGGTGTTGGAATAACCACATTTCTTTTGAGTGTAATTCAACACTTTTGTCACTGACCCTCAGTGATGGGTGGATTTTCTCATTAAGTAGCCGCCGTCTTACGTCTGCTGGCGTCAGGTCTTTTAGCATGAAGGTGATGTGTACTCGCATGAGTGTTTGCCCATGTGTGTCAGGGTTCATCATGGCTGGTATCCAGGGTGAGGATTCATAAGCCTACATAACTAATTTCATTCTTCTATGTAGGGTACTGCAGTGATCAGGGACTGACGTATCATCCGGGTATGTTGTGTTAAGACCTTGCACGTAAAAGGACGTGTAGTAAACTATCTGAAATAATTCCTCACAACCTAATCTAAGCAATGTTTTGAATTCTTCCCAAGATGTATAATTTTGAATGTCATCTGAGTCATAAACAACCCTAGCATAATTGTTTGGCTTGTTGAAATCAATGAGGTTTTTAGCAGCCGATATAAGCGCTCTGTCTCCTGATTTACTATTAGGTTCAATAATGTCCTCCGCATTTCTAATCCACCGATCGAAGTTTGACAGTTTACCATCACGTAACTCGTGCGGTTCCCTAGCTTGTTTTAGTGTAAAAACTTTTTTCCTTCTTTTTTTTTTTTTGTGAAGGAATCGTTTGTCCCGAGTTCCCGTGATGTGGAGTGGAGGTGGGTGTGGGTGAGGCAACGTGTGAGGAGGTTTCTGTAGGTCATCTGTGTCATCACCAGACTGTCTAAACAACTTTGAGTGACGTCGCCATTTTAGAAAGCTGGTCCTATTTATGATAAGAGATTTCAGGTAAATTTCTAAGTACATATGAACCTTTACATGTAATAAAATCAGACTTAAAGGAGGCACATGATATCCAAAAAACTTAGAATATAACTAACACTATTTATCTAATCCAAAATACATATCATGAATCTTATTTGAAAATATTGTAGCAAACTGAAATGATTTTACGAAAGGTGTACTTAACACTATAACATATCAGCATAAGACTCTATATATGAAAGAAGTCATCACTAAAGATATATCAAAATTGTATGAAAACACAAGAAAGAATATATGGAATAATAAGTGAAAACTTAGATTACTTGGGTGAATTACAAAAGTGAATATTCATGTCAAGAAGCACAGAAAAGTATATACGTCTATATGTATAGACTAAGAAGTAGTACCACCGAAAGAGCATATCTCACAGAGTGAACTATTTTGACACAGTTCTTATCTGAAGGCGACTTGGATGTAGCGAGGTGAAGATGTGTGCAGAGTAGCGGCTCGCTGGGTGTAGCGAGGTGAAGATGTGTTTAGAGTAGCGGCTCGCTGGGTGTAGCGAGGTGAAGACGTGTGCAGAGTAGCGGCTCGCTGGGTGTAGCGAGGTGAAGACGTGTGCAGAGTAGCTGCTCGCTGGGTGTAGCGAGGTGAAGACGTGTGCAGAGTAGCGGCTCGCTAGCAGGAAAGTTGAGTGAGCCACTTGGGCTGGACCACGCGATGATGACGTCTGGGATATCGCCACGGCTGATGATGACTCGTCTGGAGCAGTCGTCAAGATGACCTCTAAGTTGGTGGGGGCAGGATGGCTGACGTTGCTTGAGGCGTCTCGATGTGATGACAACACTGTGTAGCGCTGCATTGATTTCCCTTGCAAGTGGTAGAGTGTCACCAGTGCAATAAAGGCGTATATATGGATCACGTAGCCAGCCGTGGGTTCCGCCCTTAACGTCCACAGGAGCGAGGGCCAGGACTGTGTCAGGTGGGCTTGTATGTATGACTGCTGGCAACACCAGGCGTAGAAATATGTGGTAGGTGTGACGGTCGTCCGTGGTCACGTAGGTTCTTACGTCGCTGCCACCATTTGTAAGGTTGAGTTGATAAGGAGATCGGGGTCTTTCTTCGTTTCGGGGTACTCTATGAAGATCAGATGACCTTCGCAGTTTTGATAGAAAAAGTAAGTACGTACATCTATAGTGCTCTGGGTTATGGTCTTATGACACACTACGACACACACTAGTGGACGGTGTGACGAGGCTGGTTAGTGTCACACTGGCAGGGATTATATTGGAGTCTGTCAACATCCGTTCAACAACGTGTTGAAACAACAGATCAGCTCTTACGTGTTCAAACATCCTGATTAAAAATGGCCCATGAGAACAGTAAGCCCTGTGGGGATATTTTATGTGATGCAACTATGTATATGTAACTCACAGTAAAATGATGATAACAATTGGATCATGAAAAATTAATGGCATGTGTACGTGAGTCTTGCTCTTTTTCTACGTCAAGGGAATTAAAACATTTCTTAACTCGCCGTGGAATATCTACTTGCAGAAAGACGTCTCAAATCCCACGAGGTAAGAGGCAACATGAGAGATGTGATGGTTTTCTATGGAAAGCCATCACCTTAGCACTGAATCTGTAAAATCTGTCAACAGCTCAAGGGAAAAATTGTACTTCCAGACTCTCTTCACTCTATAAGGCCACTACTGTGCTCTGCAACCAACAATAACCCCCTGGAGCGAATGCTTCAATCTCATGGTCATTCAACCAGTGGTGTCCCTGATCCAACTTAACCAATGTCCAGGGAAGGCTCTGTTGCAGCGATATTTGCGAAAGACTAAATACAAGCTTTGGTAGAGGAAGTAGAGTTACTGGAATCGTATGCACAGTCTGACCACATTCGTCGACCAGGTGGAAGGAAAAATGTTTGATCTAAGTGTGATTTAGCCTCTCTTGTAGAGGCTACACCATTTGATGTTGGGAAGTACACTGCCTCCGATGATGCATCTCTACTACTTGAGGAACCCCTCATATGATGCCCCATCACCAGGAGACGGAGATTCCTGAGATGTTGCCTATATCACTAAGGTCACAGCATAAGAGGCACCCTCCAGGACGAATGAATCTGTAAATTAGTGTAAAATGTAATTTCATGGAGTTAAAACTGTATGTGGTGTACTGTATGTTTTTTATTACTTCTTGTCTTATAATGTTGTTTCTGTAAACATTTTGTTGGTTAATCTCCTTCCCAAAACTGTCTGATTTTATTCTTATTCTGAATATTCTTAGTTTTTTCATATTTCATTAGTTTTCTTTTTAGTGGAGGAGAACGTAATATTGTTTACTATTTCGCTCATGGAACAACAGAACTGAGCATTTCTTTAAGTATCTTATTTTTCTGTATCTCAGATGTGTGGAATTCTTTGTTGAATAAAGCCTTAACAATGGGGAGATTTCACTATAGTAGTTTTGCCTCGTGGAATGGAAGGTTGCTGGTCTGGGGACAACAAGATATCATAAAGACACAATATTCTCCCGACCATCTGGCAGGTTGACGTGTGCATATCTAGGCTTTACATCGATGAGTTCAGTTTCCGCTCTGAGTGGGTCATACTTACCTGCTTCTTAAAGAACGCAGTCCCTGGAGCTGTCCACCAGGTGAGTATTGCTTGACAACTGCCTGATTTTCACTGGTAAGTAAAGAGACGTTTATGAATACTGTACTGTTAGTGGCAATGGATAATAACAATCAAACTGAATGGACAGCATCAGCGATGACCACTTCCCACTGTGATGATGCCAGGTTTCTTGACTTCCGTGCTAATGATACAATCTTCCAAATGATTCCATTGTATCGATTTTATGGCCGTTGTCTTGGGTACTGTAGACATGTAGTTCGATTGGCAGCTCTGCCTCGCTTGTGTAAAAAGATCATGAATTCTGCTAACACGAATGATGATCCTTGATCCGAAAGTACAGACGATGGCATACCAACCAGACAACAGCGGACATAAACATTTAACAACAGTAATTGCTGTGGATCAAAGTGTGGAAAGCAGAAGAGAATCAAGAATACTCATTCACAATAATCAACAGGTAACGATTGTTTGTTTGTAGATGGCAGACGACCTCTGAAACCAATGTCCAACCTCTCTAAGGTTTGAGTAACTTCATAAGGTCACCAAGGCTAGGTCTGATGAACCGATAACACTGCTCAGATCATGTAGGGCAGGACGTAATAATTTTCTTGGTTTCGTTCATAGTGTATGGCAGATCATTACAACGTATAAAGCGAGCCATTCAAGTGGGCCCTTGGGTTTCACAGATCATTTTTTTGAGCTACGTATCCGTGAATAGGTGTTTATGATGGATAAACTTATTCATAGTCATAGCATGAAGGTTCTGTGCGCCAACTCGCAATCTTCTTATTGTTAATCTTGCTTGCCATTTAAGTTTTGAATATGAAGACAACAGATTTCTGGTCTGTCACCAGCCTAAAATGGTGGCCTATTATAAAGCACATCCGGTTCCTTAGTCCTTCCACTACCGCATAAGCCTCCCTCTCGAGAAAAGCATGTCTCTGCTCACACAGATCGAGTCAATGAGGCAGCAATGGCGTTACTGTTAAATGCGTCGGTTACTATTACAAATGGGACAGACAAGCCTATTGCTTTAATAACAAAATTTACAATATCCCGTTTCATGCCCTTGGAAACTTTCCTTGCCATTGGGAACAATGGAGAGCTCTTTCACCATGACAGTGAATTCCCGAATCTTTTCAGAGAATCTGTAGATCCACAGGAAATGATGGACAAATATTCTCACTGCACGCCGCAGGAATGGCAATTCTCTGGGTAAAGAAGCTTCAACAGAGAAAGTAAGTGTTGAGGGTCTGCTTCATCATCCGTTCCTTGACAATATAACTCAAGAAGTTGATTGATTTGAGGTGAGAAGTTACTTATCTCCCTATCAAACGTGACATTATACTTGTTGGCAAAATCCATCAATCTCTTTAAGTCTGCATCATTGTCTCTTTTCACAAGGCCTCACACTGACACATTGTCCACGTCAGGAGTGTGCCACTGAACATCTCCGCTGACAGCTTGTAGCACCATTGGTGGCACCAAACGGGATCTGACGGAACTGATAAAGACCCTGAACAGCTTCCGGGTCCGTGTTCGGTCCTTTTTCTTCTTTCATGGCAACTTGATGATAGACATTACCAAGGTCCAGTGTACTAAATACCTATCACTGAGCTACCTGGCCTATCATATCGCCGGGTGGCAGCGACCGATGGGTACCAACAAAGTAAATTGGTTTTAGTTTGCGAAAAGACGATTACCGTTTGTCTATTGTGGCTTTCACTGTATTTAGGGAAGCAGTGATTGCTTGGGCAAAAGATGCTTGTGGCATGAGAAAGGTGGGAGGTGGGCAGATAAGAGAGGGTAGTGAGTGGTAGGATGAAAAGTAAGATTCTTCTTGAAGGAGAAGAGAGAGGCGTTTGGACGATTTTTGCAGGGAAGTAGTGCAAATAACTGGGAGATGTATAAAAGAAAGAGGCAGGAGGTCAAGAGAAAGGTGCAAGAGGTGAAAAAGAGGGCAAATGAGAGTTGGATTCAGAGAGTATCATTGAATCTTAAGGAGAATAAAAAGATGTTTTGGAAGGAGGTAAATAAAGTGCGTAAGACAAGAGAACAAATGGGAACATCGGTGAATGGGGAAAATGGGGAGGTAATAACAAGTAGTGGTGATGTGAGAAGGAGATGGAGTGAGTATTTTGAAGATTTGTTCAATGTGTTTGATGATAGAGTGGCAGATATAGGGTGTTTTGGTCGAGTTGGTGTGCGAAGTGAAAGGGTCAGGGAGAATGGTTTGGTATACAGAGAAGAGGTAGTGAAAGCTTTGCCGATGAAAGCCGGCAAGGCGGTGGGTTTGGATGGTGTTGCAGTGGAATTTATCAAAAAAGTGGGTGACTGTGTTGTTGACAGGTTGATAAGGATATTCAATGTATGTATGGTTCATGGTGAAGTGCCTGAGGATTGGCGGAATGCATGCATAGTGCCATTGCACAAAGGCAAAGGGGATAAAGGTGAGTGCTCAAACTACAGAGGTATAAGCTTGTTAAACATTCCTGGGAAATCATATGGGAGGCTATTGACTGAGAGGGTAACGGCAATAAGGAGCATCAGATTGGTGAAGAGCAGTGTGGTTTCAGAAGTGGTAGAGGATGTGTGGATCAGGTGTTTGCTTTGAAGAATGTATGTGAGAAATACTTAGAAAAACGAATGGATTTCTATGTAGCATCTATGGATCTGGAGAAGGCATATGATAGAGCTGACAGAAATGCTTTGTGGAAGGTATTAAGAGTATATGGTGTGGGAGGTAAGCTGCTAGAAGCAGTGAAAAGTTTTATCAAGGATGTAAGGCATGTGTACGAGTGGGAAGAAAGGAAAGTGATTGGTTCTCAGTGAATATCGGTTTGCGGCAGGGATGCGTGATGTCTCTATGGTTGTTTAATCTGTTTATGGATGGGGTTGTTAGGGAGGTGAATGCAAGAGTTTTGAAGAGAGGGGCAAGTATGCAGCCTGTTGTGGATGAGAGAGCATGGGAAGTGAGTCAGTTGTTGTTCGCTGATGATACAGCGCTGGTGGCTGATTCGTGTGAAAAACTACAGAAGTTGGTGACTGAGTTTGGTAAAGTGTGTGAGAGAAGAAAGCTGAGAGTAAATGTGAATAAGAGCAAGTTAGTTTGGTTCAGTGGGGTTAAGGGACAAGTCAATTAGGAGGTAAGCTTGAATGGAGAAAAACTGGAGGAGAAGTGTTTTAGATATCTGGGAGTGGATTTAGCAGCGGATGGAACCATGGAAGCGGAAGTGAGTCACAGGGTTGGGGAGGGGGCGAAAGTTCTGGGAGCGTTGAATAATGTGTGGAAGGCGGAAACATTACCTCGGAAAGCAAAAATGGGTATGTTTGGAGGAGTAGTGGTTCCAACAATGTTATATGGTTGTGAGGCGTGGGCTATAGATAGGGTTGTGCAGAGGAGGGTGGATGTGTTGGAAATGAGATGTTTGAGGACAATATTGGTGTGAGGTGGTTTGATCGAGTAAGTAATGGAAAGGTGAGAGAGATGTGTGGTAATAAAAAGAGTGTGGTTGGGAGAGCTTCCATGGTTCCATCCGCTGCCAAATCAACTCCCAGATATCTAAAACACTTCACTTCCTCCAGTTTTTCTCCATTCAAACTTACCTCCCGACTGACTTGTTCCTCAACCCTACTGTACCTAATAACCTTGCTTTTATTGACATTTACTCTCAGCTTTCTTCTTTCACACACTTTACCAAACTCAGTCACCAGCCTCTGCTGTTTCTTACACGAATCAACTACCAGCGCTGTATCATCAGCGAACAACAACTGACTCACTTTCCAAGCTCTCTCATCCCCAACAGACATCATACTTGACCCTCTTTCCAAAACTCTTGCATTCACCTCCCTAACAACCCCATCCATAAACAAATTAAACAACCGTGGAGACATCATGCATCCCTGCCGCAAACCAACATTCAATGAGAACCAATCATTTTCCTCTCTTCTTACACGTACACATGCCTTACATCCTCGATATACTTTTCATTGCTTCTGACAACTTGCCTCCGACACCATATATTCTTTATACCTTCCACAGAGCATCTCTATCAATTCTGTCATGTGCCTTCTCCAGATCCATAAATGCTACATGCAAATCCATTTGCTTTTCTAAGTATTTCTTACATACATTCTTCAAAGCAAACACCCGATCCACACATCCTCTACCACTTCTGAAACCACACTGCTCTTCCCCAGTCTGATGCTCTGTACATGCCTTCACCCTCTCAATCAATACCCTCCCATATAATTTCCCAGGAATATTCAACAAACTTATACCTCTGTAATTTGAGCACACACTTTTATCCCCTTTGCCTTTGTACAATGGCACTATGCAAGCATTCCGCCAATCCTCAGGCACCTCACCATGAGTCATACATACGTTAGATATCCTTACCAACCAGTCATGAATACAGTCACCCCCTCTTTTGATAAATTCCACTGCAATACCATCCAAACCCACTGCCTTGCCGGCTTTCATCTTCCACAAATCTTTTACTACCTCTTCTCTGTTTACCAAATCATTCTCCTTAACCCTCTCACTTTACAGACCACCTCGACCAAAACACTATATCTGCCGCTCTATCAACAAACACATTCAACAAACCTTCAAAATACTCACTCCATCTCCTCACATCACCATTACTTGTTATCACCTCCCCATTAGACCCCTTCACTGATGTTCCCATTTGTTCCCTTGTCTTACCCACTTTATTTACCTCCTTCTAAAACATCTCTTTTCTCTTCCTGAAATCAAATGATACTCTCTCACCCCAACTCTCATTTGCCCTCTTTTTCACCTCTTGCACCTTTCTCTTGACTTCCTGCCTCTTTCTTTTATACATCTCTCAGTCATTTGCATTATTTCCCTGCAAAAATCGTCGAAATGCCTCTCTCTTCTCTTTTACTAATAATCTTACTTCATCCAACCACTCACTACCCTTTCTAATCTGCCCACCTCCCACGCTTCTCATGCCACAAGCATCTTTTGCGCAATCCATCACTGCTTCCCTAAATACATCCCATTCCTCCCTCATTCCCCTTACGTCCTTTGTTCTTTATCATGCTTATTCGATGTCTCCCTCGTTAGCGAGGTAGTGCAAGGAAACAGACGAAAGAATGGCCCAACTCACCCAAATACACATGTATATACATAAACGCCCTCACACGCACATGTACATACCTATACATTTCAACGTATACATACATATACATACACAGACACATACATATATACAATTATACATATGCATACTTGCTGCCTTCATTCATTCTCATCGCCACCCTGCCACATGAAAAACAGCACCCCATCCTCCCTCCACGCGCTCGAGGTAGCGCTAGGAAAAGACAACAAAGGCCACATTCATTCACACTCAGTCTCTAGCTGTCATGTGTAACGCACCGAAACCACAGATCCCTTTCCACATTCAGGTCCCACAAGACTTTCCATGGTTTATCCCAGACGCTTCACATGCCCTGGTTCAATTCACTGACAGCACGTCGACCCCGGTATACCACATCGTTCCAATTCACTTTCTTCCTTGCACGCCTTTCACCCTCCTGTATGTTCAGGCCCCGATCGCTCAAAATCTTTTTCACTCCATCCTTCAACCTCCAATTTGGTCTCCCACTTCTCCTCGTTCCCTTCACCTCTGACACATATATTCTCTTTGTCAATGTTTCCTTACTCATTCTCTCCATGTGACCAAACCATTTCAATACACTCCCTTCTGCTCTCTCAGTCACACTCCCAAGACGAATACCTGTGACACATCAGTCGCACGTTTAACCTATTTAAGGCTTCACCATCACTCACAACCCTTTGAGTACAACTGATCAGGCAATTTGCAAATTACGAAAATACAAACACATCAATACCATGTGGCTTAACCTTTGGAAATAACCTTTGATGCGGATTTTATCGAATGATTTTTCAAAGTTTAGACAGACGACATCAATTGGTTTGCTTTTATCATTTACGTTGATTATATCACTAAATACATCCAGCAGATGTATGTCAGATATTAACGAAGTCATCAAAAATCATGCTAAGAATCTTTTACTAAGTGACGTTCTTCTAAATGGTTTACATTTCTGTTATGTATGATGGTTTCCATAGGTTTTCTAAATACAAACGTTAAGCTGGTTGGGCGAAAATTTCCCGGCAGTGGTTTAATTTTTTTTTTCTTTTTTGAGTATCTGTGTTACACTGGCAAACTTCCATCCCTCCATAATTTTCCCATTTGCAAGTGATTTCCTAAACAAAGCAGTCAAGGGCTTAACTATTATATTTTTCGTCTCTCGTTGTCTTCCAATAAAGCTCATCAGTGCCTGCCGTTTTGTTTACACTTTCCATTTATTGCTGATAGTGTGCCATCAACTTTACTATCAATACATTGCATAACATTCTCCTTTCCTATCAGTGAAACTAGATTCGGAATATTTGTTGTGTCTTGATCATTGGTGTAGAAAAATTATTTAAGATTTTTGCCATGGTTTCGTAATTAATGGACCAGTTCACTAAGTGATGACTATCTTGCCTCTGACATAACTCGAAAATTCCTTGGGGTTCTATTTTCGGAAGTATGCGCTTCGTACTGAAGTTAAATCTGTAGTATAAGTCTCTTAGCTCCTCGACGCAAATTTATATAATCTGCTCTATCATGTTAATATTGGTCTCTGACTCTTATAAGCTAATTTCTTAGACAACAGCCACTTCTATATTTCATCGTTCCACTGCCTTGACTGTATCTTATTTCTTTTTTTTTTTTTTGAAAAAAACTCTACTTTCTATTGGAACATATATTCCGGAACTTTTTCTAACATACGTTCATGTACTTTCCATTGACCATATCACCCCAGATTTCTCTCTCAAGAAGAATGCGAAAATTCCTGAAATCTGCAATTCCAAATTCGTGTTTCTTCACGGCTTTCATGTTGACCAGCATTACATGTCGCGTTGAAAGTCACCTCAAACCTTAAAAGTAATTTGTCGGTGATCACATGTACCAAACTTCTCTCCAGCTTCCTTTTTGTTAACCTAATGTTTGTAGTTAAAACAAGATCTGATATATTTTCACCGCGAGTACGTTTCTCAACTATTTGAGTGAGGGAACTATCGACCAACAAGGAAAGGTTAGGTAAAGTTTTAATAATTTTTGTTGATTCCTAGACATGTTTCGCCTACTTTTACTCTATGTAACTCGACTTTTTCTGATCTTCATAATCATTTCCACAATCAATGGAACAGTTATTGAAGGATAAAAAAGATAAGAAATATCATTTATATAATTATTTTATATTGGCCATACAATATACTACCAATGCAAAAGAAAATTCTTTTTCTTCCACAGTAACGTTTATGATGGCCATAATTACGAATTCTCCGCCCAGATTGCTTTAGAACGAAGGAACAGTGTGATTCGAGTCAATAACATAGATAAACAGCAGCCATAGATCCAATCCTAGTTGGACCAAATAGGTTACTGCTACGCAGTTTGAGAGAACATATCTGATGATGTATCTGTTCACACTCAGAAACTACTTGCATCAAGGGAGCTTACTTTTGAAACCTGCCAGGGTTACTGTCAACGCTTCCAGTGTGTGCTTGTGAAAAAATGTGTTTAAGAAATGAGTGCTGATTTTAGTTTCTCACAAGAAAACGCAAGAATTCTTCGAATAACGAAAGCTCTTCGCTAACTTATAATTCATTATATCATAACTGATGCAGATTTTTTGTTCGCAGGAAAATGTGGTCGCATAAAGTTAGATTTTGATTTGAACCTGATTTCTTCATTTGTACATTTCATTGTCTGCATTTATGTTTAAAGTACTGAAAATGTTTTGTGACCACATGTAGTCAAGGAACAGAAGTACTGGTAGCAGAGGTCAAAAACAAGCTGATATGTGTTAGGCGGCATCTCGATCAACTTGTGTTACAAGACTAGATGTAACACATATAATTCAACACCCAAGAGTCCATAAGAATTAAACTCCATAATTTGATTACCATGTAAAGGTTTGTGATCAACACCAACTGACTTCAACGTAGCCCGGGTCTCTGCTCATCTCTGAGCAGCTTTTAAGGAATTTTTCACAATTCGGGCAATTTTCAGAAGGTTCCATTATTGTGCCTTAAAGGGCCTAGTTTCTTAGGACAAAAATGGCTTTTTGCTCTCTGAATGTTGAGGGAGAAAGTAGGGCCTATTGATGGCATTGCCCAACTACTTACATGAGTTTACATAAGAAAGATAGACAACAGGAGGCATGATTAGCCCACGACGGGGTTGTTTTGGGGGAAAAAAGGAGTTTAGCTTGACAAGAAAATGTAATCCCTCTCAGCAGTTTTTTATATATCACCGACTCACGCTGCTGCACATTAGCCTTTCAGTGTCACCGTTACCGCTGTTGTTTATACAGTTTATTTCTGGGGGTTTTCGCAAGGTATACCTGAATTTATAATATATTTGTCAGAACCACCTTTGAAGGTATTTATAGTCTTAGCATTCACTACGTCTGACGGTAACTTATTCCAATGCTCAACACACTTATAAGAAAAGTTTTTTTTTTCCCACGTCCGTACTACATCTTTTAGCTTTGAGTTATATTCCATTTGTCCTGGTATCCGTATTTTCTTGTATTTCGAAAAGATGTTCGTGATTAACTTTATCGAACTTGTTCAGAGTTTTGAATACTTGGATTAATCCACCGCGAAGTATACGTTTTTAAGGAAGAAGGGATCCAGTCGTTTTAGCCTCTTCGTATGCCGGATTTCTATGGAATGGGATCAATTTTGTCCCGCGTCTTTGTCCTTGCTCTAATTTTTCCTCGTCTTTTTCCATAGTTTGTTTTCTATAGTTTGGTGACCAAAACTGAACTGCATATTCAAGGTGTGGTCTTGCTAGAGAATTACGAAGTGTGAGAATTGTTTCTGGTGTCTTGTAATCTATGTTCCTGGCTATGAAACCTAACATCCGGTTGCCTTTTATACTTGCTGCTTGACACTGTTTAGTGTATTTCAGATTGTTGCTAGTGACAACTCCAGGGTCCTTTTCTTCATTTACTTTAGTTAGAGAGTTTCCAAATAGTCTGTAATCGTAATTCTTTTCTCCAAAGAGCATAACTTTACACTTGTCTTCATTAAACTTCATTTGCAATCTGTCTAACCACTCCACTAGTAAGTTAAGATACCTTTGCATCATTTCGCAGTCCCGCTTGTTTACAGCTCTACCTCCTAGTTTAGTATCGTTAGCAAATTTGGTGATCTGAGATATGTGACCGAGTTCTAGGTCATTAAAGTGTAACATGAAAAGAATTGAGCCTAGGACAGACCCCTGTGGCACACCATTCGTTACGTCTAGCCAATCTGAGGCTTCGCTGTTTAATACTACACGCTGCTTTCTTCCGGTAAGCCAGTCTCTGATCCATGTACAGTTCTTCACCGATTCTCTGTGCTTTGAGTTTATGTAAAAGTCTCTTGTGAGGTACTTTATCGAAAGCCGTTTGGAAATCTGAATTTACTGCATCAAACGGTAATACTTCCCAATTCAGATAAATAGAATTAGAAAATTCCAGCAAATTCGTCAGGCAGGATCTCCTATAGCGGAAACCGTGTTGGTTGTCTGATACAATTTTGTGTATTAGAAACGTGACAATTTCATCTCGTATTATTTTTCCATCGTTTTACCTAACACTGACGTAAGGCTAATTAGGCGGTAGTTCAAAGCACACATTTTCTCACCTTTTTTCATATATAGGAGTAACATTTGCAACTATGTTTCTCAAGAGCCTGGCTGTCTGCCATCATCTTACCCATGAAAGTGATGACCTGCCACCATCTCTCTCATGATCTGCTGGCACTGTGTCATCATCATTATCATTACCCTCAGCGCACGCCACCTTCTCTCTTACGACTTTCTTGCCTGCCACCATATTTTTCAAGACCCTCAGTTAGGGAAGGTAAGGAGGCCAAGGAAAGAGTTAGGGAGGAGAGAGACCACATGAAGAGGCCGGAGGGATGGAGGAGTAAATGAGAGAACAGTTAGAGAGGGGAGAGAGACCAAGGGATCAGTTAGTGGGGGGGGGGGGGGGGAGATCTAGGAAGGGAAAGGAAAGAGACCAAGGAAACGATTAGTGAGAGGACAGAAACTCAGGGAACAGTTAGGTAGTGGAGAGAGACCGAGGGAACAGTTAAGGAGGAGACATAGACCGTTAGGTAGGAGAGAAAGACCGAGGGAGCAGAAGAGAAGAGAAACCATAATGAGCGAAAAGGGTAGGCGCGGAGAAAGACCAACGGAACAGTTAGGAGAGGGACAGAGACCGGGGGAACAGTTGGGGAGGGATGAGAGACCGGGGGAACAGTTGGGGAGGAGTGAGAGACCGGAGGAACAGTTGGGGAGGGGTGAGAGACCGGGGGAACAGTTGGGGGAGGGGTGAGAGACCGGAGGAACAGTTGGGGAGGGGTGAGAGACCGGGGGAAGAGTTGGGGTAGGGATGATAGACCGAGGGAACAGTTGGGGAGGGATGAGAGACCGGGGGAGCAGTAAGGGAGGGGTGAGAGACCGGGGGAACCGTTGGGGAGGGATGATAGACCGGGGAAACAGTTGGGGAGGGATGATAGACCGGGAGAACAGTTGGGGAGGGATATAAGACCGGGGGAACAACTGGGGAGGGGTGAGAGACCGGGGGAACAGTTGGGGAGGGATTAGAGACCGGGGGAACAGTTGGGGAGGGATGAGAGACCGGGGGACCAGTTGGGGAGGGATGAGAGACCGGGGGAACAGTTGGGGAGGGCTGAGAGACCGGGGGAAAAGGTGGGGAGGGATAAGAGACCTGGGGAAGTTGGGGAGGGGTGAGAGACCTGGGGAACAGTTGGGCAGGGATGATAGACCGGGGGAACAGTTGGGGAGGGATGAGAGACCTGGGAAACAGTTGGGGAGGGGTGAAAGACAGGGGGAAGAGTTGGGACGGAATGATAGACCGGGAGAACAGATGGGGCGGGATGATGAGTCCGGGGGAACAGTTGGGGGTCTCTGAGAGACCGGGGGAACAGTTGGGCAGGGATGATAGACTGGGTGAACAAGTTGGGGAGGGATTAGAGACGGGGAACAGTTGGGAGGGATGAGAGACCGGGGAAACAGTTTCGGAGGGATGAAGACCGGGGAACAGTTGGGAGGGTGAGAGACCGGGGAACAGTTGGGAGGGATGAGAGACCGGGGAACAGTTGGGGAGGGTGAAAGACCGGGGAACAGTTGGGACGGGATGATGAACCGGGGAACATTTGGGGAGGGATGATAGACGGGGGAAAGTTGGGAGGGTGATAGACCGGGGAACCGTTGGGGAGGGATGAGAGACTGGGGAATCATTGGGAGGTTGAGAGACCGGGGAAACAGTTAGGGAGGGATGAGAGACCGGTGGAATAGTTGGGGAGGGGTGAGAGACCTGGGGAGCAGTTGGGGGGAGATGATAGACCGGGGGAACAGTTGGGGAGGGATGAGAGACCTGGGGAACAGTTGGGGAGGATGATAGACAGGGGAAACAGTTGGGTCGGGACGATAGACCAGGGGAACAGTTGGGGAGGGATGAGAGACCGGGGGAACAGTTAGGGAGGGGTGAGAGACCTGGGGAACAGTTGGGGAGGGGTAAGAGACCGGGGGAAAAGTTGAGGAGGGATTAGAAACCGGGGGAACAGTTGAGGAGGGATGAGAGACCGGGGGAACAGTTGGGGAGGGATGAGGTACCGGGGGAACAGTTGGGGAGGGGTTAGAGACCGGGGGAACAGTTGGGGAGAGATGATAGACCGGGGGAACAGTTGGTGAGGGATGAGAGACCGGGGAACAGTTTTGGAGGGGTGGCAAACCGGGGGAACAGTTGGGGAGGGGTGAGAGACTGGGGAACAGCTGGAAAGGGATGATAGACCGGGGGAACAGTTGGGTAGGGGTGAGAGATCGGGCGAACAGTTGGGGAGAGATGATAGACCGGGGGAACAGTTGGGAGGGATGAGAGACCGGGGAACAGTTGGGGAGGGGTGACAAACCGGGGGAACAGTTGGGGAGGGGTGAGAGACCGGGGGAATAGTTGGGAAGGGATTAGTGACGGGGGAACAGTTGGGGGGATAAGAGACCGGGAACAGTTGGGGAGGGATGAGGTACCGGGGGAACAGTTGGGGAGGGGTGAGAGACCGGTGGAACGGTTGGGGAGAGATGATAGACCGGGGGAACAGTTGGTGAGGGATGAGGGACCGGGGAACAGTTTTGGTGGGGTGACAAACCGGGGGAACAGTTGGGGTGGGTTGAGAGACTGGGGAACAGTTGGGGAGGGATGAGAGACCGGGGGAACAGTTGGGTAGGGGTGAGAGATCGGTCGAACAGTTGGGGAGAGATGATGGACCGGGGGAACAGTTGGGGAGGGGTGAGAGACCGGGGGAACAGTTGGGAAGGGATTAGCGACCGTGGGAACAGTTGGGGAGGGATAAGAGCCCGGGAACAGTTGGGGAGGGATGAGAGACATGGGGAACAGTTGGGAGGGGTGATAGACTGGGGGAACAGTTGGGGAGGGGTGAAAGACCGGGGGAAAAGTTGGGGATAGATGAGAGACCGGGGGAACAGTTAGGGAGGGGTGAGAGACCGGGGGAACATTTGGGGAGGGAGGAGAGACCTGGCGAACAGGTGGAGATGGATAAGAGACCAGGGGAACAGTTGGGGAGGGGTGAAAGACCGGTGGAACAGTTGGGGAGGGAAGAGAGACCGGGGTAACAGTTGGGGAGGGATGAGAGACCCGGAAAACAGTTTTGGAGTGATGATAGACCGGGGGAACTGTTGGGGAGGGATGAGAGACTGGGGGAAGAGTTGGGGAGGGATGAGAGACCGGGGAAACAGTTGGAGAGGGATTAGAGACGGGGGAACAGTTGGGGAGGGATGAGAGACCGGGGGAACAGTTTCGGAGGGATGATAGACCGGGGAAACAGTTGGGGAGGGATGAGAGACCGGGGGAACAGTTGGGGAGGGGTGAGAGACCAGGGGAACCGTTGGGGAGGGATGAGAGACCGGGGAACAGTTGTGGAGGGGTGAGAGCCTGGGGAACAATTGGGGAGGGATGATAGACCGGGGGGAACAGTTGGGGAGGGTTGAGAGACCGAGGGAACAGTTAGGGAGGGGTGAGTGACCGGGGGAACAGTTGGGGAGGGATGAGAGACCGGGGGAACTGTTAGGGAGAGGTGAGAGATGGGGGAACAGTTGGGGAGGGATGAGAGACCAAGGGAACAGTTTGGGAGGGATTAGAAACCGGGGGAACAGTTGGGAGGGGTGAGAGACCATGGGAACAGTTGGGGAGGGATTAGAGACTAGGGGAACATTTGGGGAGGGATGAGAGACCGAGGGAACAGATGGGGAGGGATGCGAGACTGGGCGAACAGTTGTGGAGGGGTGAGAGATCGGGAGAACAGTTGGGGAGGGATGATAGACCGTGGTAACAGTTGGGGAGGGCTGAGAGACTAATGAAAAAGTTGGGGAGGGGTGAGAGACCGGGGAAACATCTGGGACGGGATGATAGACCGAAGGGAACAGTTGGGGAGGGATGAGAGAACGGGGGAACAGTTAGGGAGGGATGATAGACCGGGGTAATAGTTGGGGAGGGGTGAGAGACCGCGGGAACAGTTGGAGAGGGATGAGAGACCTGGGGAACAGTTGGGGAGGGATGAGAGACCTGGGGAACAGTTGGGCAGGGATGGTAGACTGGGGGAACAGTTGAGAAGGGATGAGAGACTTATGAAAAAGTTGGGGAGGGGTGAGAGACCGGGGGAACATCTGGGACGGGATGATAGACCGGGGGAACAGTTGAGGAGGGATGAGAGGCCGGGGGAACTGTTAGGGAGGGGTGTGATACCGGGGGAACAGTTGGGGACTGGTGAAAGACCGGGGGAAGAGTTGGGGAGAGATGATAAACCGGGGGAACTGTTGGGGATGGATGAGTGACCGTGGGAACAGTTGGGGAGGGGTGAGAGACCGGGGGAAGAGTTGGGGAGGGATGAGAGAACGTGGGAACAGTTGCGTAGGGGTGAGAGACCGGGGGAACGGTTGGGGAGGGATGAGAGACCGAGGGAACATTTGGGGAGGGATAAGAGACCGGATAAAAATTGGGGAGGTTTGAAAGACCGGGGGAACAGTTGGGGAGGGCTGAGAGACTGGGGGAAAAGTTGGGGAGGGATTAGAGACCCGGGGAATATTTGGGGAGAGATGAGAGACCGCGGTAAAAGATGGGGAGGGTTGAGAGACCGACGGAAAATTTGGTGGGGGGAGAGACCGAGGGAACAGTTGGGGAGGGATGATAGACCGGGGGAACATTTGGGGAGGGATGAGAGACCGGGAGAACAGTTGGGGAGGGGTGAGAGACCGGGGGAACAGTTGGGCAGGGATTATAGACCTGGGGAACAGTTGGAGAGGAATGAGAGACCGGGAGAACAGTTGCGGAGCTGTGAGAGACCGGAGGAACAGTTGGGGAGGGATGAGAGACCGGGGGAACAGTTGGGGAGGGATTAGTGACCGAGAGAACAGTTGGGTAGGGATAAGAGACCGGGGGAACAGTTGGGAAGGGATGAGAGACCGGGGGAACAGTTAGGTAGGGGTGAGACACCGGGAGAACAGTTGGAGAGGGATGACAGACCGTTGGAACAGTTGGGGAGGGATGAGAGACCGGTGGAACAGTTGGGAGGGGTGATAGACCGGGTGAACAGTTGGGGAGGGATGATAGACCGGGAGAACAGTTGGGGAGGGATGAGAGACCGGGGAAACAGTTTCGGTGGGATGACAGATCGGGGGAACAGTTGGAGAGGGGTGAGAGACCGGGGGAACACTTGGGGAGGGATGAGAGACTGGTGGAATAGTTGGGGAGGGGTGAAAGACCGGGGGAACAGTTGGGACGGGATGATAGACCGGGGGAACAGTTGGGGAGGGATGATAGACCGGGGGAAGAATTAGGGAGGGGTGAGAGACCGGGGGAACGGTTGGGGAGGGGTGAGAGACCGGGTTAACAGTTGCGGAGGGATTAGAGACCGGGGAACCGTTGGGGAGGGATGAGAGACCGGTGGAACAGTTAGGGAGGGATGAGAGACCGGGGAACAGTTTTGGTGGGGTGACAAACCGGGGGAACAGTTGGGGAGAGGTGAGAGACTGACGGGGAACAGTTGGGAAGGGATGAGAGGCCGGGGGAACAGTTGGATAGGGGTGAGAGATCGGGCGAACAGTTGGGGAGAGATGATAGACCGGGGGAACAGTTGGTGAGGGATGAGAGACCGGGGAATAGTTTTGGAGGGGTGACAAACCGGGGGAACAGTTGGGGAGGGATGAGAGACCGGGGGAACAGTTGGGATGGGATTAGCGACCGGGGGAACAGTTAGGGGGATAAGAGACCGGGGAACAGTTGGGGAGTAATGAGAGACATGGGGAACAGTTGGGAGGAGTGATAGACCGGGGGAACAGTTGGGGAGGGGTGAGAGACCGGGGAAACAGTTGGGGATAGATGAGAGACCGGGGGAACAGTTGGGAGGGGTGAGAGACCGGGGGAACATTTGGGGAGGGAGGAGAGACCTGGGGAACAGTTGGAGATGGATAAGAGACCAGGGGAACAGTTGGGAGGGGTGAGAGACCGGTGGAACAATTGGGGAGGGAAAAGAGACCGGGGTAACTGTTGGGGAGGGATGAGAGACCCGGAAAACAGTTTTGGAGTGATGATAGACCGGGGGAACTGTTGGGGAGGGATGAGAGACTGGGGGAAGAGTTGGGGAGGGATGAGAGACCGGGGAAACAGTTGGAGAGGGATTAGAGACCGGGGGAATAGTTAGGAGGGATGAGAGACCAGAGGAACAGTTTCGGAGGGATGATAAACTGGGGGAACAGTTGGGGAGGGATGAGAGACCGGGGGAACAGTTGGGGAGGGGTGAGAGACCAGGGGAACAGTTGGGGAGGGATGAGAGACCGGGGAACAGTTGTGGAGGGGTGAGAGCCTGGGGAACAGTTGGGGAGGGATGATAGACCGGGGGAACAGTTGGGGAGGGATGAGAGACCGGGGAACAGTTGTGGAGGGGTGAGAGCCTGGGGAACAGTTGGGGAGGGATGATAGACCGGGGGAACAGTTGGGGAGAGGTGAGAGACCGGGGGAACAGTTGGGAGGGATGAGAGACCGGGGGAACAGTTGGGGAGGGATGATAGACCGGGGGAACAGTTGGGGAGGGATGAGAGACCGGGGGAACAGTTAGGGAGGGGTGAGTGACCGGGGGAGCAGTTGGGGAGGGATGAGAGAACGGGGGAACTGTTAGGGAGAGGTGAGAGATCGTGGGAACAGTTGGGGAGGGATGAGAGACCAAGAGAACAGTTTGGGAGGGATTAGAAACCGGGGGAACAGTTGGGGAGGGATGAGATACCGGGGAACAGTTGGGGAGGGATGATAGACCAGGGGGAACAGTTGGGAGGGGTGAGGGAATTATGAAAAAGTTGGGGAGGGGTGAGAGACCGGGGGAACATCTGGGACGGGATGATAGACTGCGGGAACAGTTGGGGAGGGATGAGAGGCCGGGGGAACTGTTAGGGAGGGGTGTGATACCGGGGGAACAGTTGGGGAGTGGTGAAAAACCGGGGGAAGAGTTGGGGAGGGATGATAAACCGGGGGAAGAGTTGGGGAGGGATGAGAGACCGTGGGAACAGTTGGGGAGGGGTGAGAGACGGGGGAACAGTTTGGGAGGGGTGAGAGACGGGGGAACAGTTGGGGAGGGATGAGAGAACGTGGGAACAGTTGCGTAGGGGTGAGAGACCGGGGGAACGGTTGGGGAGGGATGATAGACCGAGGGAACATTTGGGGAGGGACAAGAGACCGGGTAACAATTGGGGAGGTTTGAAAGACCGGGGGAACAGTTGGGGAGGGCTGAGAGACTTGGGGAAAAGTTGGAGAGGGATTAGAGACCCGGAGAATATTTGGGGAGAGATGAGAGACCGCGGTAAAAGATGGGGAGGGATGAGAGACCGACGGAAAATTGGGGGGGGGGAGAGACCGACGGAACAGTTGGGGAGGGATGATAGACCGGGGGAATATTTGGGGAGGGTTGAGAGACCGGAAGAACAGTTGGGGAGGGGTGAGAGACCGGGGGAACAGTTGGGCAGGGATTATAGACCTGGGGAACAGTTGGAGAGGGATGAGAGACCGGGAGAACAGTTACGGAGCTGTGAGAGACCGGAGGAACAGTTGGGGAGGGATGAGAGACCGGGGGAACAGTTGGGGAGGGATTAGTGACCGAGAGAACAGTTGGGTAGGGATAAGAGACCGGGGGAACAGTTGGGAAGGGATGAGAGACCGGGGGAACAGTTAGGTAGGGGTGAGAGACCGGGGGAACAGTTGGAGAGGGATGACAGACAGGTGGAACAGTTGGGGAGGGATGAGAGACCGGTGGAACAGTTGGGGAGGGGTGATAGACCGGGTGAACAGTTGGGGAGGGATGATAGACCGGGGGAACAGTTGTAGAGGGATGAGAGACCGGGGAAACAGTTTCGGTGGGATGATAGATCGGGGGAACAGTGGGAGAGGGGTGAGAGACCGTCGGAACAGTTTCCACGGGATGATAGACCGAAGTGAACAGTTGGGGAGGGATGAGAGACCGGGGAACAGTTAGGGAGGGGTGAGAGACCGGAGGAACAGTTGGGGAGGGGTGAGAGACCTGGGAACAGTTGGAGGGGATGATAGACCGGGGGAATAGTTGGGAAGGGATGAGAGAATGAGGGAACAGGTGGGGAGGGGTGAGAGACCGGGGGAACTGTTGGGGAGGGATGATAGACCGAGGAACAGTTGGGGAGGGATGAGAGATCGGAGGAACAGTTGGGAGGGTTGAGAGACCGGGGGAATAGTTGGGGAGGGGTGAGAGACCGGGGGAACAGTTGGGGACGGATTAGAGACGGGGGAACAGTTGGGGAGGGGTGAGAGACCGGGGGAATAGTTGGGGAGGGATGATAGACCGGGGGAACAGTTGGGGAGGGATGAGAGACCGGGGGAACAGTAGGGGAGGGGTGAGAGACCGGGGGAATAGTTGGGGAGGGATGAGATACCGGAGGAACAGTTGGGGAGGGGTGAGAGACCGGGGGAACAGTTGGGGAGTGATGGGAGACCGGGGGAACAGTTGGGGAGGGGTGAGAGACCGGGGGAACAGTTGGGGAGGGATGAGAGACCTTGGGAACAGTTGGGAGGGATAAGAGACCGGGGGAGCAGTTGGGGAGGGGTGAAAGACCGGGGGAACAGTTGGGGAGGGATTAGAGACAGGAGGAGCAGTTGGGGAGGGATGAGAGACCGAGAGACAGTTTTGGAGGAATGATAGACCGGAGAAAATGTTAGGGAGGGATGAGAGACCTGGGGAACAGTTGGGGAGGGGAGGGAGACCGGGGGAACTGTTGGGGAGGGATGAGAGACCGGGGGAACAGTTGGGGAGGTGAGGGAGACCGGGGGAACAGTTGAGGAGGGGTGAGAGACCGGGCGAACAGTTGGGGAGGGATGAGAGACCTGGGGAACAGTTGGGGAAGGGTGAGAGACCGGGAGAACAGTTGGGGAGGGATGAGAGACCGGGGGAACAGTTGAGGAGGGTTGATAGACCGGGGGAACTGTTGGGGAGGGATTAGAGACCGGGGGAACAGCTAAGGAGGTATGAGACCGGGGGAAGAGTTGGGAAGGGGTGAGATACCGGGGGAACAGTTGGGGAGGGATGAGAGACCGGGGAAACAGTTGGGGAGGGATGAGCGACCGGGGAAACAGTTGGGGAGGGATGATAGACCGGGGCAGTTGGGGAGGGGTTAGAGACCGGGGGAAAAGTTGAGGATGGATGAGATATCGGAGAAACAGTTTCGGTGGGATGATAGATCGGGGGAATAGTTGGGGAGGGGTGAAAAACCGGGGGAAGAGTTGGGACGGGATGATAGACCGGGGGAACCGTTGGTGGGGGGGGGGAGAAGAGAGACCGGAGGAACAATTAGGGAGGGGGTGAGAGACCGGGGGAACAGTTTGGGAGGGGTGAGAGACCGGCGGAACAGTTTGCGAGGGATTAGAGAGTGGGAAACAGTTGGGGAGGGATGAGAGACCGGGGGAACAGTTAGGGAGGGATGAGAGACCGGGGGAACACGTGGGGAGGGGTGAGAGACCGGGGGAACAGTTGGGGGGAGATGATAGACCGGGGGAACAGTTGGGGAGGGATGAGAGACCTGGGGAAAAGTTGGGGAGGGATGATAGACCGGGGGAACAGTTGGGGAAAGATTAGAGACGGGGGAACAGTTGGGAGGGACGATAGACCGGGGGAACAGTTAGGGAGGGGTGAGAGACCAGGGGAACAGTTGGGGAGGGGTGAGAGACCGGGGGAACAGTTGGGGAGGGATGAGAGACCGGGGGAATAGTTGGGGAGGGATGAGGTACCGGGGAACAGTTGCGGAGGGGTGAGAGACCGGGGGAATTGTTGGGTAGAGATGATAGACCGGGGGAACAGTTGGGGAGGGATGAGAGACCGGGGGAACAGTTGGGGAGGGGTGACAAACCGGGGGAACAGTTGTGGAGGGGTGAGAGACCGGGGGAATAGTTGGGAAGGGATTAGTGACGGGGGAACAGTTGGGGGGATGAGAGACCGGGGAACAGGTGGGGAGGGATGAGAGACCGGGGGAACAGTTGGGAGGGATGATAGACCGGAGGCACAGCTGGGGAGGGATGAGAGACGAGGGAAACAGTTGGGGAGGGATGAGAGACCGGGGGAACACTTGGAGAATGGTGAAAGACGTGGGGAACAGTTGGGAGTGATGAGAGACCTGGGGAACAGTTAGGGAGGGATAAGAGACCACGGGAATAGTTTGGGAGGAGTGAGAGACCTCGGGAACAATTGGAGAGGGATTAGAGACGGAGTAACAGTTGGGGAGGGATGAGAGACTGGGGGAAACAGTTCGGGAGGGATTAGAGACCGGGGGAACAGTTGGGGAGGGGTGAGAGACAGGTGGAAGAGTTGGGGAGGGGTGAACGACCGGGGAAACAGTTCGGGAGGGATTAGAGACGGGGGAACAGTTGTGGAGGGATGATAGACCGGGGAACAGTTGGGGAGGGATGACAGACCGGGGGAACAGTTAGGGAGAGGTGAGAGACCGTGGGAACAGTTGGGGAGGGATGATAGACCGGGGAACATTTGGGGAGGGATGAGAGACCGGGGGAACAGTTGGGGACGGATGAGAGACCGGGGAAAGAGTTGGGGAGGGGTGATAGACCGGAGGAACAGTTGGGGAGGGGTGAGAGACCGGGGGAACAGTTGCGACGGGATGATAGACCGAAGGGAACATTTGGGGAGGGATGAGAGAACGCGGGAACAGTTGGGGAGGGGTGAGAGACAGTGGGAACATCTGGGAAGGGATTAGTGACCGTGGGAACATTTGGGGAGGGATGAAAGACAGGGGGAACAGTTGGGAAGGGATGAGATGTCGGGAGAACAGTTGGTGATGGGTGAGAGACCGGGGGAACAGTTGGGAAGAGATGATCCACGGGGGGAACAGTTAGGGAGGGGTGAGAGACCGAGGGAACAGTTGGGGAGGGGTGACCTTCCGGGGGAACAGTTGGGGAGTGGTGAGAGACCGAGGAAACAGTTGGGGAAGGGTGAGAGACCGGGGGAACAGTTGGGAAGGGATGAGTGACCGGGGGAACAGTTGGGTATGGGTTAGACACCGGGCGAACAGTTGGGGAGGGATGAGAGACCTAGGGAACTGTTGGGGAGGGATAAGAGACCGGAGGAACAGTTGGGGAGGGGTGATAGACCGGGTGAAGAGTTGGGGAGGGATTAGAGACCAGGGGAGCAGTTGGGGAGGGATGATAGATCGGGGGAACAGTTCCGGAGGGGTGAAAAACCGCGTGAACAGTTGGGGAGGGATTAGAGACCGGAGAACAATTGGGGAGGGATGAGCGACCAGGGGAACATTTAGGGAGGGATGAGAGACCGGGGGAACAGTTGGGGAGGGGTGAGAGACCGGGGGAACAGTTGGGGAGGGGTGAGAGACCGGGGGAACAGTTGGGGGAGATGATAGACCGGGGAAACAGTTGGGGAGGGATGAGAGACTTGGGGAACAGTTTGTGAGGGATGATAGACCGGGGAAGAATTGGGAGGGGATGATAGACCAGGGGAACATTTGGGGTGGGAAGAGAGACCGGGGGAACAGTTAGGGAGGGGTGAGAGACCGGGGAACAGTTGGGGAGGGGTGAGAGACCGGGGGAACAGTTGGGGAGGGATTAGAGACCGGGGAACAGATGGGGAGGGATGAAAGACCGGGGGAACAGTTGGGGAGGGATGAGAGACCGGGGGTTTAGGTGGGGAGGGATGATAGACTGGGGGAACAGTTGGGGAGAGATGAGAGGCGGGGAAACAGATGGGGAGGGATGAGAGACCGGGGAACAGTTGGGAGGGATGATAGACCGGGGGAACTGTTGGGGAGGGATGAGAGACCTGGGGAAGTTGGGGAGGGGTGAGAGACCGGGTGAAGTTGGGGAGGGATGATAGACCGGGGGAACAGTTGGGGTAGGGATGAGAGACCAGGGAACAGTGAGGGAGGGGTGAGAGACCGGGGGAGCAGTTGGAGAGGGCTGAGAGACCGGGGGAACAGTTGGGGAAAGATTAGAGACCGGGGGAACGGTTGGGGAGGGATGAGAGACCGGGGAACAGTTGGGGAGGGATTAGAGACCGGGGGAACCGTTGGGGAGGGGTGAGAGACCAGGGGAATAGTTGGGGAGAGATGATAGACCGGGGAAACAGTTGGGTAGGGATGAGAGACCGGGAGAACAGTTGGGGAGGGGTGACAAACCGGGGGAAGAGTTGAGGAGGGGTGAGAGACCAGGGGAACAGTTGGGGAGGGATTAGAGGATGGGGGAACAGTTGGGGGGATGAGAGACCGGGTACAGTTGGGGAGGGATGATGGATCTCGGGAACAGTTGGGTAGACATGATATAACGGGAGAACAGTTGGGGAGGGGTGAGAGACCCGGGGAACAGTTGGAGAGGGATGATAGACCGGAGGAACAGTTGGGGAGGGTTGAGAGGCCGGGGGAACAGTTGGGGAGGGGTGAGAGACCGGGGGAACAGTTGGGGAGGGATGAGAGATCGGGGGAAAAGTTGGGGAGGGATTAGAGACCTGGGGAACAGTTGGGGAGGTATGAGAGACCGGGGAAGCAGTTGGGGAGGGATGAGTAACCGGGGAAACAGTTGGGGAGGGATGAAAGACTGGGGAAATATTTGGGGAGGGATGAGAGACAGGGTGAACAGTTGGGAGGGATGATAGATCGTTGGAACAGTTTGGGAGGGGTGAGTTACCAGGGAACAGTTGGGGAGGGATGATAGACCGGAGGGACAGTTGGGAGGGATTAGAGACCGGGGGAACGGTTAGGGACGGGTGAAAGACCGGGGGAACAGTTGGGGAGGGGTGAGAGGCCGGAGGAACAGTTGGGGATGGGTGAGAGACTGGGGGAACAGTTGGGTGGGGGGGATGATAGGCCGGGGAACAGTTGGAGAGGGATAAGAGACCGGGTGAACAGGTGGGGAGGGGTGAGAGACTGGCGGAACAGTTGAGGAGGGATGAGAGACCGGGGGAAGAGTTGGGAAGGGATGATAGACTGAGGAACAGTTGGGGAGGAATGAGAGATCGGGGGAACATTTGGGAGGGTTGAGAGACCGGGGAAACAGTTGGGGAGGGATGAGAGACCGGGGGAACAGTTGGGGAGAGATTAGAGACGGGGGAACAGTTGGGGAGGGGTGAGAGATCGGTGGAAAAGTTGGGGAGGGATGATAGACCGGGGGAACAGTTGAGGAGGGATGAAGGACCGGGGGATCAGTTGGGGAGGGGTGAGAGACCGGGGCAACTTTTGGGGAGGGATGAGATACTGGAGGAACAGTTGGGGAGGGGTGAGAGACCGGGCGATCAGTTGTGGAGGGATGAGAGACTGGGGGAACAGTTGGGGAGTGGTGAGAGACTGGGGGAACAGTTGGAGAGGGATGAGAGAACTGGGGAGCATTTGGGGAGGGGTTAGAGACCGGGGGAACAGTTGGGGAAGGGTGAGAGACCGGGGGGAACAGTTGGAGAGGGATTCGAGACCAGGGGAACAGTTGGGGAGGGATGAGAGACCGGGGAAACAATTAGTAAGGGATGATAGACCAGGGGAAACTGTTGGGGAAGGATGAGAGACCGGGGGAACAGTTGGGAGGGGAGGGAGACCGGGGGAACAGTTGAGGAGGGATGAGAGACCGGGGGAATAGTTGGGGAGCAATGAAAGACCTGGGGAACAGTTGGGGAGAGGTGAGAGACCGGGGGAACAGTTGGGGAGGGATGATAGACCGAGGAACAGTTGGAGAGGGATAAGAGACCGGGGGAACAGTTGGGGAGGGATGAGAGACCGGGGGAACAGTTGGGGACGGATTAGAGATTGGGTGAACAGTTGGGGATGGATAACAGACCGGGGAAACAGTTTTGGAGGGATGATAGACCGGGGAAACTGTTGGGGAGGGATGAGTGACCGGGGTAACAGTTAGGGAGGGGAGGGAGACCGGCGGAACAGTTGGGGAGGGATGAGAGACTGGGGGAACAGTTGGGAAGGGATGAAAAACCTTGGGGAACAGTTGGGGAGGGGTGAGAGACCAGGTGAATTGTTGTGGAGGGATGATAGACCGGGGGAGCAGTTAGGGAGGGATGAGAGACCGGGGGAACAGTTAGGGAGGGATGAGATACCGGAGGAACAGTTGGGGAGGGGTGAGAGATCGGGGGAACAGTTGTGGAGGGATGAGAGACCCGGGGAACAGTTGGGGAGAGGTGAGAGACTGGGGGAACAGTTGGGGAGGGATGAGAGGCCTTGGGAGCAGTTGGGGAGGGATAAGAGACCAGGGGAACAGTTGGGGAGGGGTGAGAGACCGGGTGGAACAGTTGGAGAGGGATTAGAGACCAGGGGAACAGTTGGGGAGGGATGAGAGACCGGGGAAACAGTTAGTAAGGGATGATAGACCGGGGAAACTGTTGGGGAAGGATGAGAGACCGGGGGAACAGTTGGGGAGGGGAGGGAGACCGGGGGAACAGTTGGGGAGGGATGAGAGACCGGGGGAACAGTTGGGGAGGGATGAAAGACCGGGGGAACAGTTGGGGAGGGGTGAGAGGCCGGGGGAACAGTTGGGGAGAGATGATAGACCGAGGAAGAGTTGGAGAAGGATAAGAGACCGGGGGAACAGTTGGGAGGGGTGAGAGACCGGGGGAACAGTTGGGGAGGGATTAGAGACGGGGGAACAGTTGGAGAGGGATGACAGACCGGGGAAACAGTTTTGGAGGGATGATAGACCGGGGAAACTGTTGGGGAGGGATGAGAGACCTTGGGAACTGTTGGGGAGGGGAGGGAGAGCGGGGGAACAGTTAGGGAGGAATGAGAGACCGGGGAATAGTTGGGGAGGGATGAAAGAACTGGGGATCAGTTGGGGAGGGGTGAGAGACCAAGTGAATTGTTGGGGAGGGATGATAAACCGGGGGAGCAGTTAGGGAGGGATGAGTGACCGGGGGAACAGTTGGGGAGGGGTGAGAGACGGGGGAACAGTTGGGGAGGGGTGAGATACCGGGGGAACGGTTGAGGAGGGATGATAGACCGGGACAACAGTTGGGGAGGGGTGAGAGACCCGGGGAACAGTTGAGGAAGGATGATAGACCGGGGTAAGTGTTTGGGAGGGATGATATACCGGGGGAACAGTTGGGGAGGGGTGAGAGACCGTGGGCAGTTGGGGAGGGATCAGAGATCGGGGGAACAGTTGGGGAGGGATCAGAGACCGGGGTAACAGTTGGGGAGGGATGAGAGACCGGGGAACAGTTGGGGAGAGGTGAGAGACCGGGGAAACAGTTGGGGAGGGATGAAAGATTGGGGGAACCGTTGGGGAGGTATGAGAGACCGTTGGAACAGTTCGGGAGGGATGATAGACCGTGGGAACAGTTGGGGAGGGGTGAGTTACCAGGGAACAGTTGGGGAGCGATGATAGACGGGGGAACAGTTGGGGAGGGATTAGAGACCGGTGGAACAGTTGGGGAGGGGTGAGAGACTGGGGGAACAGTTGCGGATGGGTGAGAGACCTGAGGAATAGTTGGGGAGGGATGAGAGACCGGGGGAACAGCTGGGGAGGGATGAGAGAATGGGGGAACAGGTGGGGAGGGGTGAGAGACCGTGGGAACAGATGGGGAGGGACGATATACCGGGGGAACAGTTGGGGAAGGATGAGAGACCGGGGGAACAGTTGTGAGGGTGAGAGACCGGGGGAACAGTTGGGGAGGGATGAGATACCGGGGGAACAGTTGGGGAGGGATTAGAGACGGGGGAACAGTTGGGGAAGGGTGAGAGACCGGGAATAGTTGGGGAGGGATGATAGACCGGGGGAACAGTTGGGGAGGGATGAGAGCCCGGGGGAACAGTTGGGGAGGGGTGAGAGACCGGGGGAGCTGTTGGGGAGGGTTGAGATACTGGCGGGGCAGTTGGGGAGGGATTAGAGACCGGGTGAACAGCTGGGGAGGGGTGAGAGACCGGAATTGGGGAGGGATGATAGACCGGGGGAATAGTTGGGAAGGGATTAGAGACCGGGGGAACAGTTGGGGAGGGATGAGACACCAGGGAAACAGTTGGGGAGGGAAGAGAAACCGGGGGAACAGTTGGAGAGAAGTGAAAGACCGGGGGAGCAGTTGGAGAGGGATGATAGACCGGGGAACAGTTGGGGAGGGATGAAAGACCGGAGTAACAGTTGGGGAAGGATGAGAGACTGGGGGAACAGTTGGGGAGGGTTGAGAGATAGGGGGAACAGTTTGGCAGGGATGATTGATAAGGGGAACAGTTTGGCAGGGATGAGACCGGGGGAACAGTTGGGGAGGATTGAGAGACCTGGGGAACAGTTTGGGAGGGGTGAACGACCGGGGAATAGTTGGTCAGGGATTAGAGTCCTGGGGACAGTTGGGGAGGGATGAGACACCAGGGAAACAGTTAGGGAGGGAAGAGAAACCGGGGAACAGTAGGGGAGAAGTGAAAGACTGGGGGAGCAGTTGGGGAGGGATGATAGACCGGGGAACAGTTGGGGAGGGATGAAAGACCGGAGTAACAGTTGGGGAAGGATGAGAGACCGGGTGAACAGTTGGGGAGGGTTGAAAGATAGGGGGAACAGTTGGGGAGAGATGATGGACCAGGGGAACAGTTTGGCAGGGATGAGAGACCGGGGGAACAGTTGGGGAGGGTTGAGAGACCGGGAGAACAGTTGGGGAGTGGTGAGAGACCGGGGGAACAGTTGGAAAGGGGTGAGAGACCGTGGGAACAGTTGGGGAGGGATTAGAGACCGGGGGAACAGTTTGGGAGGGATGAGAGACCGGGGGAAAAAAGTTGGGGAGGATTGAGAGACCGCACGAAGAGTTGGGGAGGGATGAGAAGACAGGGGAACAGTTAGGGAGGGATGAGAGACCGGTGGAACAGTTGGGGAGGGATGAGAGACCGGGGGAACAGTTGCGGATGGGTGAGAGACCGGGGGAATAGTTGGGGAGGGATGATAGACCGGGGGAACAGTTGGGGAGGGATGAGAGAACGGTGGAAAGTTGGGGAGGGATGAGAGACCGGGGGAACAGTTGGGGAGGGGTGAGAGACCGGGGGAACAGTTGTGGAGGGATGATGGACCAGGGGAACAGTTGGTGAGGGATTAGAGACCTGGGGAACAGTTGGGAGGGATGAAACACTAGGGAAACAGTTGGGGAGGGATGAGAAACCGGGGGAACAGCTGGGGAGAGGTGAGAGACCGGGGGAGTAGTTGGGGAGGGATGATAGACCGGGAACAGTTGGGGAGGGATGAAAGACCGGAGGAACAGTTGGGGAGGGATGAGAGACCGGGGGAACAGTTGCGGAGGCTTGAGAGACCGGGGGAACAGTTGGGGAGGGATGATGGACCAGGGGAACAGTTTGGCAGGGATGAGAGACCGGGGGAACAGTTGGGGAGGGATGAGAGACTGAGGGAACAGTTGGGGAGTGGTGAGAGACCGGGAGAACAGTTGGAAAGGGGTGAGAGACCGTGGGAACAGTTGGGGAGGGATTAGAGACCGGGGGAACAGTTTGGGAGGGATGAGAGACCGGGGGAAACGTTGTGGAGGGATTAAGAGACCCGGGGAACAGTTGGGGAGGGGAGGGAGACCGGGGGAACAGTTGGGGAGGTGTAAGAGACTGGGCTAACAGTTGGGGAGGGATGAGAGACCGGTGCAACAGTTGCGGAGTGGTGAGAGACCTGAGGAACAGTTGGGGAGGGGTGAGAGACCGGAGGTACAGTTGGGACGGGATGATAGACCGGTGGAACAGTTGGGGAGGGATGAGAGACCGGGGGAACAGTTAGGGAGGGGTGAGGGACCGGGGGAACAGTTGGGGATGGATGATAGACCGGGGGAACAGTTGGGGAAGGATGATGAAACGGGGGAACAGTTGGGGAGGGATGAGAGACCGGAGGAACAGTTGGGGAGGGAGGAGAGAACGGGGGAACAGTAGGGGAGGGGTGAGAGACCGGAGGAACAGTTGGGACGGGATGATAGACCGGTGGAACAGTTGGGGAGGGATGAGAGACCGGGGGAACAGTTAGGGACGGGGTGAGAGGCCGGGGAACGTTGGGGAGGGTTGAGAGGCCGTGGAACAGTTGGGGAGGGATGAGAGACCGGGGGAACAGTTGGGGAGGGATGAGAGACCGGGGGAACAGTTGGGAAGAGATGATTGACCGGGGAACAGTTGGGGTGGGGTGAGAGACCGGGGGAACAGTTGGGGAGGGGTGACCAACCGAGCGACCAGTTTGGGAGGGGTGAGAGACCGCGGGAACAGTTGCGGAGGGATTAGAGACCGGGGGAGCAGTTGGGGAGGGATGAGAGACCGGGGGAACAGTTTCGGAGGGATGATAGACCGGGGCAACATTTGGGAGGGATGAGAGAACGGGAGAACAGTTAGGAGGGGTCAAAGACCGTTGGAACAGTTGGGGAGGGTTGAGAGACCGGTGGAACAGTTGGGGAGGGATGAGAGACATGGACAACAGTTGGGGAGGGGTGAGAGACCGGGGTAACAGTTGGGGAGGGATGATAGACCGGTGGAACAGTTGGGGAGGGATGACAGACCGAGGGAACAATTAGGGTGGGTTGAGAGACCGTGGGAACAGTTGGGGGAGGGGTGAGAGACCGGGGAACAGTTGGGGAGGGATTAGAGACCGGGGGAATTGTTGGGCAGGGATGAGAGACCGCGGGAACAGTTGGGGAGGGATGAGAGACCGGGGGAACAGTTGGGGAGGGATGAGAGACCGGGGGAACAGTTGGGGAGAGATGATAGACCGGGGGAACATTGGGGAGGGGTGAGAGACGGGGGAACAGTTGGGGAGGAATGACAAACCGGGGGAACAGTTGGGGAGGGGTGAGATACCGGGGGAACAGTTGGGGAGGGATTAGTGACCGAGAGAACAGTTGGGGGATGAGAGACCGGGGGAACAGTTGGGAGGGATGAGATGACGGAGGATCAGTTGGGGAGGGGTGAGAGACCGAGGGAACTGTTGGGGAGGGATGAGAGACCGGGGGAACAGTTGGGGAGGTGAGGGAGACCGGGGGAACAGTTGAGGAGGGATGAGAGACCGGGGGAACAGTTGGGGAGGGGTGAGAGACTGGGGGAACAGTTGGGGTGGGATGAAGGACCGGTGGAACATTTCCGGAGGGATGAGTGACCGGGGGAACAGTTGGGGAGGGGTGAGAGACCGGGGGAACAGTTGGGGTGGGATGATAGACTGGGGGAAGAGTTGGGGAGGGGTGAGAGACCGGGGAAACAGTTGGGGAGGGATGAGAGACCGGGAGAACAGTTGGGGAGGGATGAGAGACCGGGGGAACAGTTGAGGAGGGATGAGACCGGGGGAACAGTTGGGGAGGGGAGGGAGACCGGGGGAACAGTTGGGGAGATGTGAGAGACCGGGGTAACAGTTGGGGAGGGATGAAAGACCGGGGGAACAGTTGGGGAGGGATTACAGACCTGGGGAACAGTTGGCGACGGATGAGAGGCCGCGGGAACCGTTGGGGAGGGATGAGAGACCGGGGGAACAGTTGGGGAGGTGAGGGAGACCGGGGGAACAGTTGAGGAGGGGTAAGAGACCGGGGAACAGTTGGGGTGGGATGAGAGACTGGGAAACAGTTGGGGAGGGGTGAGGGACCGGGGGAACAGTTGGGGAGGGGTGAGAGACCTGGGGAACAGTTGGGGAGGAGTGAGAGACCGGAGAAACTGTTGGGGAGGGGTGAGGGACCGGTGGAGTAGTTGGGTAGGGGTGAGGGACAGGGGGAACAGTTGGGGAGGGGTGAGATACCGGAGACACAGTTGAGGAGAGGTGAGGGACCGGAGGAACAGTTAGGGAGGGGTGAAGCCCCGGGGAACAGTTGGGGAGGGGAGGGAGACGAAGAGAAGAAGAGGACAATTAACAAGCAGAGAGAGAGATCGATGGAACAGGATAGGCGGGGAGAGTGACCGGGATAAAATCTATGGAGAGGAGAGAGACAGAAGGAACAGTTAGAGACGGGAGAGAGACTGAAAGAATGATTATGGAGGAGAGAGAGAGAGAGAGAGAGAGAGAGAGAGAGAGAGAGAGAGAGAGAGAGAGAGAGAGAGAGAGAGAGAGAGAGAGAGAGAGAGAGAGAGAGAGAGAGAGAGAGAGAGAGAGAGAGAGAGATAACAAAGGAACAGCTAACGAGGTCAAAAGACGCCGAGAAAACAGGATAGGTTGGGAGAGTTTGTGGAAACCGTTATGGAGGGGAGAAAGAATGTTAAATGGGAGAGAGACCGAGGGAACAGTTAGGGAGGGGAGAGACCTTGGGAACAATTAAAGAGGAGAGAGAGAGACTTATGGAGCAGTTAGGGAGGGGATAGAGACCGTGGGAGCAGGATAGGCGATCACAGAGATGAAAGGAACACTTAGGGAGGGAAAATTGCCTTAGGGAACAGGATAGTCGATGAGAGAGAGCAAGAGAAATGTTAGGAGGAAAGACTAACGGAACAGAATATTTAGGGAGAAAGAAAGAAGAAACAATTGACCAGACACCGAACGAACAGGGAAAGGTGGGAGAGAGATCGAGGAAAAGCTTAGATGGATAGAGAGACCAATGGAATGGTTAAGTAAGGAAGAGAGACTGTAGGAACAGTTATGTAGCGGGAGAGACTGTGGGAAGGGTCAAGTAGTGGAGAGAGAGATTGTGGGAACAGTTATGTAGCGGGGAGAGACTGTGGGAAGGGTTAAGTAGTGATGAGAGAGACTGTGGGAAGGGTTAAGTAGTGATGAGAGAGACTGTGGGAAGGGTTAAGTAGTGATGAGAGAGACTGTGGGAAGGGTTAAGTAGTGATGAGAGAGACTGTGGGAAGGGTTTAGTAGTGATGAGAGAGACTGTGGGAAGGGTTAAGTAGTGATGAGAGAGACTGTGGGAAGGGTTAAGTAGTGATGAGAGAGACTGTGGGAAGGGTTTAGTAGTGATGAGAGAGACTGTGGGAAGGGTTTAGTACTGGAGAGTGACTGTGGGAAGGGTTAGGTAGTGGAGAGAGACTGTGGGAGCAGTTATGTGGCGGAGAGAGACTGTGGGAACAGTTTAGTAGCGGAGTAAGACTGTAGGAATAGTTAAGTAGTGGAAAGAGACTGTGGGAAGAGTTAAGTAGTGGAGAGAGACTGTGGGAAGGGTTAAGTAATTGAGAGAGGCTGTGGGAACAGTCATGTAGCGGAGAGCGACTGTGGGAACAGTTAACTAGTGGAGAGAGACTGTGGGAACAGTTATGTTGTGGAGAGAGTCTATGGGAACGGTTAGGTGGTGGAGAGAGACTGTGGGAACAGTTAAGTAGTGGAGAGAGACTTTGGGGCAGCCAAGTAGTGGAGAGAGACTGTGGGAACAGATATGTTGTGGAGAGACTGTGGGAACAGTTATGTAGTGGAGAGAGACTGTGGAAACAGTTATGATGTGGAGAGACTGTGGGAACAGTTAAGTAGCGGAGAGAGACTGTGGGAACAGTTAAGTAGTGGAGAGAGTCTATGGGAACGGTTAGGTGGTGGAGAGAGACTGTGGGAACAGTTATATTGTGGAGAGACTGTGGAAACAGTTAAGTAGTCGAGAGAGACTGTGGGAACAGTTAAGTAGTGGAGAGAGACTTTGGGAACAGTTATGTTGTGGAGAGACTGTGGGAACAGTTAATTAGCGGAGAGAGACTGTGGGAACAGTTATGATTTGGAGAGACTGTGGGAACAGTTAAGTAGTGGAGAGAGACTGTGGGAACAGTTATGTTGTTGTGAGAGACTGTGGGAACAGTTATGTTGTTGTGAGAGACTGTGGGAACAGTAGGGGAGCGGAGAAAGACCGAAGGAGCACTTAGGGAAGGTAGAGAGACCGAAGGAACACTTAGGGAAGGGAGAGAGACCGAAGGAACACTTAGGGAAGGTAGAGAGACCGAAGGAACACTTAGGGAAGGTAGAGAGACCGAAGGAACACTTAGGGAAGGTAGAGAGACCGAAGGAACACTTAGGGAAGGTAGAGAGACCGAAGGAACACTTAGGGAAGGTAGAGAGACCGAAGGAACACTTAGGGACGGGAGAGAGACCGAAGGAACACTTAGGGACGGGAGAGAGACCAAGGGAACAGTTAGGATGGGGAGGGGCGAAGGGACAGCAAGATTGGAGAGAGACCGAGGAAAGAGTTAGGGAGGGAGAGAGTTTGAGGAGACAGTTAGGGAGGGAGGAGAAACCAAGAGAACATTAAGGAAGGAGAAAGAGATCAAAGGTATACTTAAGGTGGAAATTGAGATTCGAGGGGAGAGTTAGGGAGGTGGGAGAGGCCGGGGGGAGAGTTAAGGAGGGGAGAGAGACCGAGGGGACAGGGAGAAAGGAACGAGAGACTGGGGAAACAGGCGGGGAGGCGATAGAGACCAAGGGGACAGTTTGGGAAGGGAAGAGAGACAGAGGGGACAGTTTGGAAGGGGAGAGAGACTGAGGGAACAGTTTGGGCTGGGCGATAGGAAACGGGGACAGTTATGGAGTTATGGAGGGGAGAGAGGCCAAGGGAACAGTTAGGGAGAGATAAGGGACAAGGGGGAGTTAAGAAGAGGAAAGAATCCGAGCTGATGGGTAGGGTGGGGAATTAATTCGATGGGCCAGTTGGGGACGGTAGAGAGACCAAGGGTACAGTTAGGGGGGTGAGAGAGACAGAGAGCAAAGTTAGGGAGGGGAGAGAAACAGAAGGAACATTTAGAATGGGGACAGGGTCTGAGCTGAATTCCCCAAGGGACAGTGTTTACATCCTTCCTTTTCCTTTTTCTTATATCTGACAATGACACAGATGATACATGAATCAGTAGGACAATCACATCTGCAGAGGATGCTGGAAGGCTAAAATGAGACATAAACGAAGTCTTTAACTGGGCCACCGAGGGCAACATGCTTTGAAATGGAGATAAGTTTCAACTCCTCTGGTATGGCGAAAAATGAAGATATGAAAAACACAACAGAGTACCGGACAGACGCAGAGGTGATCATAAACCAGTTGAACAGAGTGAAAGACCTTGCAGTAATAATGTCTAACGACCTAACCTCCAGCGACCACAACAAAACAACAGTCGCTTCCTGCAGAAGGATCATGGCTGGATCGTGCGAACCTTCAAGCAAGAGAAGAAGACTCATTGATGATATCATTCAAGATGCTGTATCTTTCACGAATAGAATATTGCTGTGTTCTAACATCACCCTAGAAGGCAGGCGAAATTGCAAAATTAGAATGTGTTCATAAATCTTTCAAAGCTCATATTAATGTGGTAAAGGAATAAAATATACTGAGAACGGCTGCAATCTCCCAGGCTATACTCCCTGGAGGGCAGACGGGAGAGGTATATCATCATATAACCTGGGAAATCCTAGAAGTTATGGTTCCTACCTTACATTTGGAAATAACATCCTACTGGCACGACAGACATGGAAGACTTTGTTATATATTACTTCTAAATACAAACGTTACATGTGCATAAAAAGTGAGAACGCCTTAAACATCCAGGGCCCAAGACACTTCAACACCTTGCCTGCTATCATGAGAAACAGCTTGAGATGCATAGTAGAGAAGTTTGAAAGATGATTTAGGTGGAGAGAGAGACACAGAGAACAGCTAGGGTGGAGACAGAGACTTAGAGAACAGTTAGGATGGAGACAGAGACCTATAGAACAGTTAGGATGGAGACAGAGGCCTAGAGAACAGTCAGGGTGGAGATAGATACCTAGAGAACGGCTACAGTGAGGACAGAGTCCGAGAAAGCAGTTAGGGTGAGGACAGAGACCCAGAGAATAGTTAGGGTGGAGACAGATACCTAGAGAACAGTTAGAATGGAAACAGAGACACAAAGAACACTTAGGATGGAGACAGAGACCTAGAGAACGGTCTGGGTGGATACAGATACCTAGAGAACACCTAGGGTGGGAATAGAGACCCAGAGAACAGTTAGGGTGGGGACAGACCCCCAGCGAACAGTTACAGTGGAGACAGGTACCTAGAGAACAGTTAGGGTGGACACAGAGACCCATAGAAAAGTTAGGGTGGAGACAGAAACCCTGAAAACAATTAAGGTGGGGAGACAGACCCAGTGAACTGTTAGGGTGAGGACAGACACCGAGAGAACAGTTAGGGTGTAGACAGATACCTAGAAAACAGTTAGGGTGGGGACAGAGACTTAGAGAACAGTTAGGGTGGAGACAGAGACCTATAGAACAGTTAAGATGGAGACACAGACCTAGAGAACAGTCAGGGTGGAGACAGATACCTAGAGAACAGTAAGGGTGGGGAGAGAGAGAGAAGAATGTATTTAGAGAACGGCTACAGTGAGGACAGAGACCGAGAGAACAGTTAGGGTGAGGACAGAGACCCTAGAGAATAGTTAGGGTGGAGACAGATACCTAGAGAACAGTTAGGGTGGAGACGGAGACCCATAGAACATTAGAGGGGAGACAGATACCTAAAGAACCGTTAGGGTGGGGACAGAGACCTAGAGAACCGTTAGGGTGGGGACAGAGACCTAGAAAACAGCGATCGTGAGGAGAGAAGCTCAGAGAGCATTTAGGGTGGGGACAGAGACCCAGAGAACAGTTAGTGTGGAGACAGAGACCTAGAGAACAGTTAGGATGGAGACAGAGAGCTAGAGAACAGTTAGAGTGGGGGAGAGACCTAGAGAAGAGTTAGGGTGGAGACAGATACCTAGAGAACAGTTAGGGTAGAGACAGAGACCTAGATAACAGTTAGGGTGGAGACAAATACCTACTCTAGAGAACAGTTAGGGTGGAGACAAATACCTAGAGAACAGTTAGGGTGAAGACAGATACCTAGAGAACAGTAAGGGTGGGGAGAGAGACCTGAATAACGGTAAGGGTGGGAACAGAGACCTACAGAACAGTTAGGGTGGCGACGGAGACCCAGAGAGCAGTTAGGTGGAGACATATATAGAGAACAGTTAGGGTGGGGACAGAGACCCACAGAACAGTTAGGGTGGAGACAGAGACCCAGAAAATAGTTAAGGTAGGGACAGAGATCCATAGGACATTTAGGGTAGGGACAGAAACCCTAAAAGTACTTAGGGTAGTGATAGAGACCCAGAGAACAGTTAGGGTAGAGACAGACACCTACAGAACAGTTAGGGTGGAAACAGAGACCCAGAGAACATTTAGGGTAGGGACAGAGACCCTGAAAGCAGTTAGGGTAGGGATAGAGAGCCAGAGAACACTTATGGTGGGAACAGAGACCCAGAGAACAGCATGGGTGGATACAGAGACCCAGAAAACAGCTAGGGTGGGGACAGAGACCCAGAGACCAGTTAAGTTGGGAACAGAGACCCAAAGAACAATTAGAGTGGAAAGAGAGACCGAGAGAACGATTTGAGAGGGGACAGACCTAGAGAACAGCAAGGATGAGGACCAAGGCCCAGAGAAAAGTCAGGATGGGAACAGACACACAGAGAACAGTTAGGGTGGGAACAGAAACCTAGGGAACAGTTAGGGTGGGTACAGAGACCTATAGAAGAGTTAGGGTGGAGACATAGACCCAGAGTATAATTAGGGTGGGGACAGATAACCAGAGATAAGTTAGGGTGGAGACAGAGACCCTGAGAACAGTTTCGTTGGGGACAGAGACCTAGAGAACCGTTTGAGTGGGTACAGACACCCAGAGAACAGATAGCGTGAAGAAAGAGACCCAGAGATTAGTTTGGGTGAGAACAGAGGCTAAGAAAATAATTAGGTTGAAAACAGAACTCCAGAGACAGTAGAGTGCAGACATAGACCCAGAAAAAAGTTAAGGCAAGACAGAGACATAGGGAACAGTTAGGGTGGCACAGAGACCAAGAACAGTAAGGGTGGGCGAAAAGACACAGAGAACAGCTAAGGTGGAGACAGAGACCTAAAACAGTTAGGGTAGGGACAGAGACCAGGAGAACAAACTGGAAGGGAAAAAGGCTTAGAGAAGAGCAAGGGGTGGTTACAACGACCAGAGAACAGTAAAGGTGGGGAGACACCCAGAGAACAGGTAGGGTGGGGACAGGGACCAAGAGAACAAACATGGTGTGGACAGAGACCCAGAAATCAGTTAGGTTGGAGATAGAGACTAAGAGAAGAAATTGGGTGGGTACAGAGACTTAGAGAGAAGCTAGGGTGGTTACAGACACCCAGAGAATAGTTAGGGTAGAGACAGAAATCCAGAGAATATATAGGGTGGAGACAGAGACCCATAAAATAGTTGTAGTGGGGACAGAGACCCAGAGGACAGTTAGGTTGGGGACAGAGACCCAGAAAATAGTTAAGGTGGAAACAGAGACCTGAAGCAGTTAGGATAGGGACAGAGACCAAGAGAACAAACTGGAAGGGACAAAGGCTTAGAGAAGAGCAAGGGGTGGTTATAAAGACCCAGAGAACATTCAGGTTGGAGACAGTGACCAAGAAAACAATTGGGTTGGGACAGAGACCTAGAGAACAGTTAGGGAAAGGGACAGAGACCCAGAGAACAATTAGGGTGAAAAGAAGGACACAGGGAACAATTAGGGTGAGGATAGAGACCAATAGAGCAATTTGGGAGGGACAGAGACCTAAAGAACAGCAAAGGTGGGGATATAGACAGAGAGAGCAATCAGGGTGGGAAGAGACACCCAGAGAACAATTAGTGTTAGACAGACACCCAGAGACCTGTTAGGGTAGGGACAGAGACCCAGAGAACGGTAAGGTTGGAGACAGAGACCTAGAGGACAAATTGGCTGGAGACAGAGACCTAGAGAACAGTTAGGGTGGGGACAGGATGGCGGGAAAATAGAGGGTGGATTCTGGGAGATCGGGGACAGGGGATGGGGACAGGGAGGGCGGGGACAGGGAGGACGGAGAGGGAGGTTGGGATGGAGAAGGGCGGGGACAGGAGGGAGAACGGGGACAGAGGAGGACGGGAGGGGGGGGGGGGGACGGAGAGGGAGGGTGTGGAAAGGGAAGACGGGGAAGGAAGTCTGTTACAGGGAGGGGGAGGGAAGGAGGTGACAGGAAGGGCAGAGACAGGAGACAGGAGCAGTAGGTATGCAAGACATACTTGGTGACGAGAGAAAACACTCATATGGCAGAGTGGGGATCAGCGAGTGGGGGTGAGCGAGTAGGGGTCAGCGAGTAGGGGTCGGCGAATGGGGTCGGCGAGTGGGGGTTGGCGAATTGGGGTCGGCGGGTAGGGGTCGGCGAGTGGGGTCGGCGAGTGGGGGTTGGCGAATTGGGGTCGGCGAGTAGGGGTCGGCGAGTGGGGTCGGCGTGTGAGGGTTGGCGAATTGGGGTCGGCGAGTAGGAGTCGGCGAGTGGTGGTCGGCGGGGCCACTGGAGAGGAAGGAAGTAACTGGTAATGCAGGAGGACGAGAACAGACGGCAGGGAAACGGAAAGTGAAGGAAAAGATAGTGAGGAGGAGACTACAGGAGGAGACTACAGGAGGAGACTGTAGGAGGAGACTACAGAAGGACACTACAGGAGGAGACTGAAGGAGGAGACTGCAGGAGGAGACTGCAGGAGGAGACTGCACGAGGAGACTGCAGAATATAAGTTCGCGGAAATCCCAGTGCAGAGACAGGGGGCGCGTCAAGTAAATATGGTGGGCGTGTCAAGTAGATATAGTGGGCGTGTCAAGCAGATACAGGGGGCGTGTCAAAAAACAGCGTAGGTTAGGTTAGGTGAAATAACAGAGAGCTTGAGAGCAGGGTTGGGTGTAGGAGGGCGGTAGTGTGAGGTGTGAGCGTGACGCCAGGTTGGTGGGAAGCCCTCCGGGAACCTGGACACAGTAAAGACATTACACCAGGGACAAGCCAGTTACGGCGACCTTGTGTAGCTTCAGTAATGTGGGTTACCGTCCGCCTACCGTGCACAGCCACGACCAAAGCCTGACTTAACGTTACCAGTCAATAATAACGCCCTGAACCACACTGAGACATCACCATCATACATGATCTCTCACACAATAACATACACATGATCCCCTACGAAAATACATTTATGCTGCTGGTAGTGCTGTTGTTATTATGACGTGCACTCACTGTATTTACGATGGTTTAGGACCTGCATAATGACTGAACAGTCACACTCCAAACGAAACAGTTTTCTATCCTTTTGGCCTTAAATTTGTTGAAGACTCAAAGATTAGTATTCTGATTGTGAGCGATTATCTTTATTGACTAACTGCGCCAAACTCCCATCACTATGACTGCAGTATGCTTGTATCTAAAGCACGATATAAGTATAATCAAGTTTCTCATGCTGGACTAAGAGTCCACATTCTTTAGGTTCCAACACATACTGGGCTCAAAATGTATGATATGGATGTATAATTGATGGGGTGTGGCATCGGGGTCACATCCCTAAGCTTCTCTCTTTTGACTTCCCTCCCTCACTTTGCTCCCTCATATGTAGTTTTCTCTCTGTGCGATCTATCCCCGTACTTTTTGATGGTTTAGGCACTATCCCTTTCTTCATTAACAGCTGTGTTCCTCAAGGTTCTATCGTATCTCTCACATTTTTTCTCCTGCCCATCAACGAGATCCTCTCTTCTACAAATAACCAAATGCTTTCATATGCTGACGACGCAACACTGCTTTACTTTGTTGTCCATATCCTTCAGTTCTGTTCCATTCTTCTCTCACTCGTTCTACATCTCGCGTCAACATAACTTAATAAACTCAGACTTGGACAGGATTTCTCAGTGGGGGTTGATGGAATCTAGTGAAGTTTATGTCTCTAATGTCTCTAAAACCCAGTTTCTGCCCATCTCTAACGAAAATTCTTCGCAACTTTTCTCTCGCCGTCGGTTCTGTGAATCCACTTTTTGACTCAATGAACCAACTTAGTATTACTGCAGCATCAATACTTCCTGGGAAACCTCACATTACGGAAGTCGCTTAGTCTGCTTTTAAGAATCAGGGAGTCGTCTTTAGATGTCGAGATTCCTTTTCTTTCGAACAGTTGCTCGATTAAACAAAGGATTTATCCGTCCTTGTGTGGAGTACTGCACTCACATTAGGGTGGTTCCAGCTCTGCATTCCTACTTGACAGAAATGTCCTAACCCTCCCTGTCCCCATCCTTTATGTCCCCAACCTACCAGTTCCCGCCCAATATATTCCCACCACCCTGTCTCCCCCCTAATTGGTCTCTGGTTGTCTGTACCACTCTAACTGTTCTCTAGGTCTCTGTCTCTACCCTACTTGTTCTCTGTGTCCTTGTTTCCACTCTAATTGTTCTGTGTGTCTAGCCCCTCCCTAGCTGTTCTCTAGGTCTCTGTCCCAACCCAAGTTGTTTTTTTTGGTCACTGTCTCCAATCTAATTGTTCTTTGGGTCTCTGTCCCTTTCCCTAATTGTTCTCTAGGTCTCTGTCCCAACCCAATTGTTTTCTTGGTCACTGTCTCCAACCTGAATGTTCTCTGGGTCTTTATAACCACCCCTTGCTCTTCTCTAAGCCTTTGTCCCTTCCAGTTTGTTCTCTTGGTCTCTGTCCCTATCCTAACTGCTTCAGGTCTCTGTTTCCACCTTAACTATTTTCTGTGCCTCTGTCCCCAACCTAACTGTCCTCTGGGTCTCTGTCCCCACTACAACTGTTTTCTGGGTCTCTGTCTCCACCCTATATATTCTCTGGATTTCTGTCCCCACCCTAACTATTCTCTGGGTGTCTGTAACCACCCTAGCTTCTCTCTAAGTCTCTGTACCCACCCAATTTCTTCTCTTAGTCTCTATCTCCAACCTAACTGATTTCTGGGTCTCTGTCCACACCATGTTTGTTCTCTTGGTCACTGTCCCCACCCTACCTGTTCTCTGGGTGTCTCCCCACCTTTACTGTTCTCTGGTCGTTGTAACCACCCCTTGCTCTTCTCTAAGCCTTTTTCCCTTCCAGTTTGTTCTCTTGGTCTCTGTCCCTACCCTAACTGTTTTAGGTCTCTGTCTCCACCTTAGCTGTTCTCTGTGTCTTTTCGCCCACCCTTACTGTTCTTGGTCTCTGTGCCACCCTAACTGTTCCCTATGTCTCTGTCTTGCCTTAACTTTTTTCTGGGTCTATGTCTGCACTCTACTGTCTCTGGAGTTCTGTTTTCAACCTAATTATTTTCTTAGCCTCTGTTCCCACCCAAACTAATCTCTGGGTCTCTTTCTTCACGCTATCTGTTCTCTGGGTGTCTGTACCCACTCAAACGGTTCTCTAGGTCTCTGTCCCCAACGAAACTGTTCTCAGGGTCTCTGTCTCCACCCTAACTTATCTCTGGTTATCTGTCCCCACCCTAATCATACTCTGGGTCTATGTCTCCACCCTAACTCCTCTATAGGTCTCTGTACCCACCCTAACTGTTCCCTAGGTTTCTGTTCCCACCCTAACTGTTCTTTGTGTGTCTGTTCCCATCCTGACTTTTCTCTGGGCCTTGGTCCTCACCCTTGCTGTTCTCTAGGTCTGTCCCCTCTCAAATCGTTCTCTTGGTCTCTCTTTCCACTCTAATTGTTCTCTGGGTCTCTGTTCCCAACTTAACTGGTCTCTTGGTCTCTGTCCCCACCCTAGCTGTTTTTTGGGTCTCTGTATCCACCCATGCTGTTCTCTGGGTCTCTGTTCCCACCATAAGTGTTCTCTGGCTCTCTATCCCTACCCTAACTGCTTTCAGGGTCTCTGTCCCTACCCTAAATGTTCTCTGGGTCTCTGTTTCCACCCTAACTGTTCTGTAGGTGTCTGTCTCTACCCTAACTGTTCTCTGGGTCTCTATCACTACCCTAAGTACTTTTAGGGTTTCTGTCCCTACCCTAAATGTCCTATGGATCTCTGTCCCTACCTTAACTATTTTCTGGGTCTCTGTCTCCACCCTAACTCTTCTCTAGGTCTCTCCCCCCACTCTAACTGTTCTCTAGGTTTCTGTCTCCACCCTAACTGTTCTGTGGGTCTCTGTCCCCACCCTAACTGTTCTCTATATATGTCTCCACCTAACTGCTCTCTGGGTCTCCGTCGCCACCCTAACTGTTCTGTAGGTCTCTGTTCCCACCCTTACCGTTATTCAGGTCTCTCTCCCCACCCTTACTGTTCTCTAGGTATCTGTCGCCACCCTAACTGTTCTCTAGGTATCTGTCTCCACTCTAACTGTTATCTAGGTCTCTGTCTCTACCCTAACTGTTCTCTAGGTATCCGTCTCCACCCTAACTCTTCTCTAGGTCTCTCCCCCCACTCTAACTGTTCTCTAGGTCTCTGTCTCCATCCTAACTGTTCTCTAGGTCTCTGTCTACACTCTAACTGTTCTCTGGGTCTCTGTCCCCACCCTAAATGTTCTCTGAGCTTCTCTCCTCACGTTAGCTGTTTTCTAGGTCTCTGTCCCCACCCTAACGGTTCTTTAGGTATCTGTCTCCACCCTAATGTTCTATGGGTCTCCGTCTCCACCCTAACTGTTCTCTAGGTATCTGTCTCCACCCTAACTATTCTCTGGGGTCTCTGTCCTCACCCTAACTGTTCTCTCGGTCTCTGTCCTCACTGTAGCCGTTCTCTAAATACATTCTTCTCTCTCTCTCCCCACCCTTACTGTTCTCTAGGTATCTGTCTCCACCCTGACTGTTCTCTAGGTCTGTGTCTCCATCTTAACTGTTCTATAGGTCTCTGTCTCCACCCTAACTGTTCTCTAAGTCTCTGTCCCCACCCTAACTGTTTTCTAGGTATCTGTCTACACCCTAACTGTTCTCTCGGTGTCTGTCCTCACCCTAACAGTTCACTGGGTCTGTCTCCCCACCTTAATTGTTTTCAGGGTTTCTGTCTTCACCCTAACTTTTCTATGGGTCTCTGTGTACACCCTAACTGTTCTCTAGGTACCTGTCTCCACTGTAACTGTTCGCTGGGGGTCTGTCCCCACCCTAACTGTTCTCTGGGTCTCTATTCCCACCCTAGGTGTTCTCTAGGTATCTGTATCCACCCAGACCGTTCTCTAGGTCTCTGTCTCCATCCTAAGTGTTCTTTGTGTCTCTGTTTCCATTCTAACTGTTCTCTAGGTATCTGTCTCCACCCTAACTATTCTCTGGGTCTCTGTCCTCACCCTAACTGTTCTCTCGGTCTCTGTTCTCACTGTAGCCGTTCTCTAGGTATCTATCTCCATCCTGACTGTTCTCTAGGCCTCTGTCTCCATCCTAACTGTTCTATAGGTCTCTGTCTCCATCCTAACTGTTCTCTAAGTCTCTGTCTCCACCCTAGCTGTTCTCTGTGTCTCTCTCTCCACCTAAATCATCTTTCAAACTTCTCTACTATGCATCTCAAGCTGTTTCTCATGATAGCAGGCAAGGTGTTGAAGTGTCTTGGGCCCTGGATGTTTAAGGCGTTCTCACTTTTTGTGCACATGTAACGTTTGTATTTAGAAGTAATAATAAACAAAGTCTTCCATGTCTGTCGTGCCAGTAGGATGTCATTTCCAAATGTAAGGTAGGAACCATAACTTCTAGGATTTCCCAGGTTATATGATGATATACCTCTCCCGTCTGCCCTCCAGGGAGTATAGCCTGGGAGATTGCAGCCGTTCTCAGTATATTTTATTCCTTTACCACATTAATATGAGCTTTGAAAGATTTATGAACACATTTTAATTTTGCAATTTCGCCTGCCTTCTAGGGTGATGTTAGAACACAGCAATATTCTATTCGTGAAAGATACAGCAGCTTGAATGATATCATCAATGAGTCTTCTTCTCTTGCTTGAAGGTTCGCACGATCCAGCCATGATCCTTCTGCAGGAAGCGACTGTTGTTTTGTTGTGGTCGCTGGAGGTTAGGTCGTTAGACATTATTACTCCAAGGTCGTTCACTCTGTTCAACTGGTTTATGATCGCCTCTGCGTCTGTCCGGTACTCTGTTGTGTTTTTCATATCTTCATTTTTCGCCATACCAGAGGAGTTGAAACTTATCTCCATTCCAAAGCATGTTGCCCTCGGTGGCCCAGTTAAAGACTTCGTTTATGTCTCATTTTAGCCTTCCAGCATCCTCTGCTGATGTGATTGTCCTACTGATTCATGTATCATCTGTGTCATTGTCAGATATAAGAAAAAGGAAAAGGAAGGATGTAAACACTGTCCCTTGGGGAATTCAGCTCAGACCCTGTCCCCATTCTAACTGTTCCTTCTGTTTCTCTCCCCTCCCTAACTTTGCTCTCTGTCTCTCTCACCCCCCTAACTGTACCCTTGGTCTCTCTACCGTCCCCAACTGGCCCATCGAATTAATTCCCCACCCTACCCATCAGCTCGGATTCTTTCCCCTTCTTAACTCCCCCTTGTCCCTTATCCCTCCCTAACTGTTCCCTTGGCCTCTCTCCACTCCATAACTCCATAACTGTCCCCGTTTCCTATCGCCCAGCCCAAACTGTTCCCTCAGTCTCTCTCCCCTTCCAAACTGTCCCCTCTGTCTCTCTCCCTTCCCAAACTGTCCCCTTGGTCTATCAGCTTTCTTCTTTCACACACTTTACCAAACTCAGTCACCAGCTTTTGCAGTTTCTCACCCGAATCAGCCACCAGCGCTATATCATCAGCGAACAACAACTGACTCACTTCCCAAGCTCTCTCATCCATAACAGACTGCATACTTGCCCCTCTTTCCAAAACTCTTGCATTCACCTCCCTAACAACCCCATCCATAAACTAATTAAACAACCATGGAGACATCACGCACCCCTGCCGCTAACCGATATTCACTGAGAACCAATCACTTTCCTCTCTTCCTAATCGTACACATGCCTTACATCCTTGATAAAAATTTTCACTGCTTCTAGCAACTTGCCTCCCACACCATATATTCTTGATACCTTCCACAGAGCATCTCTATCAACTCTATCATATACCTTCTCCAGATCCATAAATGCTACATACAAATCCATTTGCTTTTCTAAGTATCTCTTAAATACATTCTTCAAAGCAAACACCTGATCCACACATCCTCTGCCACTTCTGAAACCACACTGCTCTTTCCCAATCTGATGCTCTGTGCATGCTTTTACCCTCTCAATCAATACTCTCCCATATAATGTTCCAGGAATACTCAACAAACTTATACCTCTCTAATTTAAGCACTCACCTTTATCCCCTTTGCCTTTGTACAATGGCACTATGCATGTATTCCGCCAATCCTCAGGCACCTCACCATGAGTCATACAAACATTAAATATCCATACCAACCAGTCAACGACACAGTCACCCCCCTTTTTAATAAGTTCCACTGCAGTACCATCCCATCCCGCTGCCTTGCCAGCTTTCTTCCTCTGCAAAGCTTTTGCTACCTCTTTTCTCTTTGCCAAATCATTCTCCCTAATCCTTTCACTTCTCACACTACCTCGACCAAAACACCCTATATCTGCAACTCTATTATCTAACACATTCAACAAACCTTCAAAATACTCACTCCATCTTTTCACTCACCACTACTTGTTATCATCTCCCCATTAGCCCCCTTCACTAATGTTCCCATTTGTTCTCTTGTCTTACGCACTTCAAAATTCTCACTCCATCTCCTTCTCACATCACCACTACTTGTTATCACCTCCCCATTAACCCCCTTCACTGAAGTTTCCATTTGTTCCCTTGTCTTACGCACTTTATTTACCTCCTTCCGAAACATCTTTTTATCCTCCCTAAAATTTAATGATACTCTCTCACCCCAACTCTCATTTGCCCTCTTTTTCACCTCTTGCACCTTTCTCTTGACCTCATGCCTCCTTCATTTATACATATCCAATCATTTGCACTATATCCCTGCAAAAATCGACCAAATGCCTCTTTCACTAACAATATTACTTCATCCCATCACTCACTACCCTTTCTAATCTGCACACCTCCCACGCTTCTCATGCCACAAGCATCTTTTGTGCAAGCCACCACTGCTTCCCTAAATACATCCCATTCGTCTCCCACTCCCTTCATGCCCTTTACTCCCACCTTTTTCCATTCTGCACACAATCTCTCCTGGTACTTCTTCATACATGTCTCTTTCCCAAGCTCCCTTACTCTCACCACTCTCTTCACCCCAACATTCTCTCTTCTTCTCTGAAAACCTCTACAAATCTTCACCTTAGCCTCCACAAGATAATGATCAGACGTCCCTCCAGTTGCACCTCTCAGCACATTAACATCCAAAAGTCTCTCTTTTACGCGCCTATCAATTAACACGTAATCCAATAACGCTCTCTGGCCATCTCTCCTACTTACATACATATACTTATGTATATCTCTCATTTTAAACCAGGTATTCCCAATCACCAGTCCTTTCTCAGCACACAAATCTACAAGCGCTTCACCAATTCCATTTACAACTCTAAACACCTAATGTACATCAATTATTTCCTCAACTGCCACATTACTCACCTTTGCATTGAAATCACCAGTCACTATAACCCGGTCTCGTGTATCAAAACTACTAACACACTCTCTCAGCTGCTCCCAAAACATTTGCCTCTCATGATCTTTCTTCTCATGAGTGGGAGTTGTATAAAAGAAGAGGCAGGAGGTCAAGAGAAAGATGCAAGAGGTGATAATGAGGGCAAATGAGAGTTGCGGTTAGAGAGTATCATTAAATTTTAGGGAGAATAAAAAGATGTTTTGGAAGGAGGTACACAAAGTGCGTAAGACAAGGGAACAAATGGGAACTTCAGTGAAGGGGGCTAATGGGGAGGTGATAACAAGTAGTGGTGATGTGAGAAGGAGATGGAGTGAGAATTTTGAAGGTTTGTTGAATGTGTTTGATGATAGAGTGGCATGTATAAGGTGTTTAGGTCGAGGTGGGGTGGAAAGTGAGAGGGTTAAGGAGAATGATTTGGTAAACAGAGAAGAGGTAGTAAAAGCTTTGCGGAAGATGAAAGCCGGCAAGGCAGTGGGTTTGGATGGTATTGCAAGGGGGTGACTGTTTTGTTGACTGGTTGGTAAGGTTATTTAATGTATGTACGACTCAAGGTGAGGTGCCTGAGGATTGGAGGAGAGCTTGCATAGTGCCCTTGTACAAAGGCAAAGGGGATAAAAGTGAGTGTTCAAATTACAGAGGTATAAGTTTGTTGAGTATTCCTGGGACATTATATGAGAGGGTATTGATTGAGAGGGTGAAGGCATGTACAGAGCATCAGACTGGGGAATAGCAGTGTGGTTTCAGAAGTGGTAGAGGATGTGTGGATCAGGTGTTTGCTTTGAAGAATGTATGTGAGAAATACTTAGGAAAGCCAATGGATTTGTATGTAGGATTTATGGATCTGGAGAAGGCACATGATAGAGTTGATAGAGACGCTCTGTGGAAGGTATTAAGAATATATGGTGTGGGAGACAAGTTGTTAAAAGCAGTGAAAAGTTTTTATCGAGGATGTAAGGCATGTGTACGTGTAGGAAGAAAGTGATTGGTTCTCAGTGAATGTTGGTTTGCGGTAGTGGTGTGTGATGTCTCCATGGTTGTTTAATTTGTTAATAGATGGGGTTGTTAGAGAGGTGAATGCAAGAGTTTTGGAAAGAGGGGCAATTATGCAGTCTGTTGTGGATGAGAGAGTTTGAGAAGTGAATCAGTTGTTGTTCGCTGATGATACAGCGCTGGTGGCGGATTTGTTTGAGAAGCTGCAGAAGCTTGTGACTGAGTTTGGTAAAGTGTGTGAAAGAAGAAGGCTGAGAGTAAGTGTGAATAGGAGCAAGGTTATTAGGTACAGTAGGGTTGAGGGACAAGTCAAATGGGTGGTAAGTTTGAATGGAGAAAAACTGGAGGAAGTGAAGTGCTTTAGATATCTGGGAGTGGATTTGGCAGCGGATGGAACCATGGAAGCGGAAGTGAATCATAGGGTGGGGGAGGGGGCGAAAGTTCTGGGAGCGTTGAAGAATGTGTAGAAGTCGAGAACGTTTTCTTCGAAAGCAAAAATGGGTGTGTTTGAAAGAATAGTGGTTCCAACAATGTTATATGGTTGCGAGGCGTGGGCTATGAATAGGGTTGTGCGGAGGAGGATGGATGTGCTGGAAATGAGATGTTTGAGGACAATATGTAGTGAGAGGTTGTTTGATCGAATATGTAATAATAAGGTAAGAGAGATTCGTGGTAATAAAAAGAGAGTGGTTGAGAGAGCAGAAGAGGGTGTTTTGAAATGGTTTGGTCACATGGAGAGAATGAGTGAGGAAAGATTGACCACGAGGATATATGTGTCGGAGGTTGAGGGAACGAGGAGAAGTGGGAGACCAAATTGGAGGTGGAAAGATGGAGTGAAAAGGATTTTGAGTGATTGAGGCCTGAACATGTAGGAGGGTGAAAGGCGTGCAAGGAGTAGAGTGAATTGGAACGATGTGGTATACCGGGGTCGACGTGCTGTCAATGTATTGAACCAGGGCGTGTGAAGCGTCTGGGGTAAACCATGGAAAGTTCTGTGGGGCCTGGATGTGGAAAGGGAGTAGTGGTTTCAGTGCATTATACATGACAGCTAGAGACTGAGTGTGAACGAATGTGGCCTTTGTTGTCTTTTCCTAGCGCTACCTCGCGCACATGCGGGGGGAGGGGGTTGTTATTTCATGTGTGGCGGTTTGGCGATGGGAATGAATAAAGGCAGATAGTATGAATTATGTATATATATATATATATATATATATATATATATATATATATATATATATATATATATATATATATATATATATATATATATATATATATATATATATATATATATATATATATATATATATATATATATATATATATATATGTACACTTTCGTGTAATAATCACATCATCAGGGGAGACACAAGAGAGGAATATAACAGTCACTTGATATACATCGAAGAGACGAAGCTAGGACGCCATTTGGTAAACATGTGATTGTCCAAAACATACAACGAGCGTTCATAAACTTATCATTTTACAAATCTTATCAGCAATAAAGTTATCTAATTTGTACCGACCATCACTAATATTAAGATTATAATTCTTTGTGTATTTAATAATAAAAGATTCAATGATATTTCTCTTGGTAATAGAGTTGGAGTTAACAACTGAGATGGCGTTGCTCCAGTCAATACAATGATCATAGTTTTTAACATGATCAAACAAGGCATTTGATTCTTGTCCCGTTCTTATACTATATTTATGTTGCTTAAGTCTAACAGAAAGATCCTTACCAACATAAAATTTATCACAGTTTCCACAAGGAACTTTATAGATGCAGTCAAGAGAATTTTCTGGTGAATTCCTGATTAAGATATTCTTTATAGTATCATTGTTGCTAAAGGCAACATTTACATTAAAGGATTTAAGCAACATGGGAAGCAAAGTGAAATAATTATTAAAAGGGAGAACTAAAAGATTCTTGGTGTCAATGGGAGGTTTGGGCTCAACTCTATAAAATGATTTCTTTGCTAACTTAAGGGATTTATCAATGAAAGATCTAGGGTACTTTAACTTAGATCCAATGGAATATATCTTCTCAAACTCATCATCAATAAACTCTGGACTGCAAATACGTAATGCCCTTAGGAACATAGATTGAAATGATGATAATTTAACTCTGTCATGTTGAGATGAGTAATAATGGATATATGAGCATACATTGGTGGGTTTTCTGTATATGCTAAACTTAAACTTGTTTCCTTGTCTATGGATCATGCAATCTAAAATTGGTAACACATCATTATTTTCATTTTCTACAGTAAATTTGATGGAAGGTACTAAATTGTTAAGTAAGGGGAGAAATATTTGTAAATTTTCATTTGTTGGCCAAACACAAAGAACATCATCTACATACCTAAACCAAATTGCATTAGAAGGTAAGATATCCTTTAGTAATTTTGTTTCAAAAAATTCCATATAAAGATTACTTAGTACAGGTGAAAGAGGGTTACCCATTGCCATACCAAATTTTTGAGCATAATAATCTCCATTAAGCCCTTTAGTGGGTAAGGTATCAAATTCTGTTGTGTAACGTAATTGTGTTGTGTAACGTAACAAATATAAAGTCCTTGCAAAGACAAGGATCAGTATAGTATTTGTAACATATATATGTAATTGGCGACCTTGCTAGAATAAGTACAGAGTTCGTAACATATCAATTGGCGACCCTGCCAGGATATTTCTTGCCTTAACGGAATCTCTTTCCTTGATTCGTTAATCATGCTGTTGACCAGCGACGCTGACGTTGACCAGTTCTGTTGATCTGAGCCCTCTCCCGAGGACATTAAATCTTTAACAAAGCATGAGTTGAGGCTTGTTGCGGATAGGTTAGAAGTGATTTATGGACGGAGAACTAGTAAAGTACACTTGGAGACTTTAGTAATAAATCATTTTGTTAGTGAGCAGATGGTAGATGTTGCACCTGATGTTGAAATCAGTGTCGACAATACCGCCCCATCATTGACGTCGGCCGAAGTTTCGATCCCTCCCCATATCCCTAGTGATGTTAATGTTGATCCCGAATACTGGTTAATCCAATTAGAGATAGCTAAGGTCAATGCACAAGTGCAAATGCAGAATGCACAAGCACAGGCGCAGGTACAGAAGGAGCAGACTGAACAAGGTAGGTTTGCTTTCCAACGTGAAAAATTACGACAGAGCGCTTCACCATCAGGACCAGTGTCGTCTCGGGTAACTTACATCTCGTACCAAAGTTCTGTGACGATGACGTGGCTACCTTTTTCCTTAAGTTTGAACAGACTGCCCATGACTGCTCTTGGCCGAAGTCGGCTTGGACGACTGTGATACATCCCCTCCTTGTTGGTAAGGCTGAGTCCGCATACACCGCGTTGACCGGTGACCAGTGTAATGATTGTGAGGTCGTGAAACAGGCTGAATTCTGATCATTTAAGTCCGGAAGCACACCGACTCAGATTTCGAGCTAAAAACAAGCGTCCAGATCAAACCCACCTAGATCACTTTCGTGAAAACTACAAGTTAGACGTACAGTGGGCACGCTCCGAAAGAGCTTATGATGTTGAGTCGATCCTAAAGCCAGTAGTATTCGAGGAATGTAAGGACGGTCTACACCGTGATGTACTGCAGTACATAATAACTAAAACAGCGGAGAATTTTGAGGAGGCTGGGAAACTAGCAGATGAGTACGTGCTAAGTTTCAAACTTGACGCGGAGAGACACTCAAAGGCTTTGACGGCAGAGGGAGGTCCAAAGGTCGTGTAATCCCACCTGAATCTGCTACCTTGCCGGTAACTCATAAAAGTTAAGGGAAATACTCTCAGAAAGTTAAGATTTGCTCTCACTGTGGTAAGGCTGAGCACCAGGCGAAGGATTGCTGGGCTCGGACGAAGGAATCCAGAGACTCCACCAAGAGTAGGCCGGTGAGTTCCTTCTCAATTTTAGGGCCACTTAGTAAAGTAGGTGAGGCTGTCCCTGCTCTTAGGAAAGTGAGGGGTTGCGAGAGTGTTAATCAATCTGTAGTCAAGGATCCGTTCCGTGGGGACTACAGTGCGTTCCTGTCTGAACGTTTTGTTAGTAGATGTGTTGTACGACGAAAAGTGACCGTATTACGGGATTCTGGTGCGCTGCAGTCCCTGATGTTGGATGGCTTGGTGCCGCGAAGAGGGTCTGGAGACCAAGTCTTGCTAGATGGACAGTCGGGTCCCAAGGAAGCTCCACTAGTCGATGTGAGAGTAGAAACAGATTTCTTCACGGGCCATGCTCTTGTAGGGGTTGTAGATCGGTTACCTGTCTCAGGCGTGGACTTTGTGTTAGGCAATGACCAAGCTGGTGGGAAGATGAACCCAGTGCCGGTGGTGTCGGTGACACGAGTGGAGTCTGCAGAGACAGAGCGACTTCAGGAAGAGGTACCGGGCCTATTCCCCGATCCATGTCCGCTAAGAAAGCAAGTTGCAGGCCCCAGGAGACAGAGCTTGAGGCGGGAAAACTACAGTCACTGCCCGAGAGTGAGCTGAGTGAGGTGGAGCTCGCTGATACTTCTTTGCTGATTTAGACTCTGAGCCCGAGTCGACGGGTGAGGCTGATGATTTGTCTCGGCAGAATCTGAGGAGATTACAGAGAGCCGAACCAGAGTCTAAGAAATTGTTTGAGTCGGTTGAAGAATCGGCTGACGGTTATTACCTCCGTGATGGGTTGTTAATGAGGAGGTGGTGTCCAGTGTCATGTAATGGGGAAGACGAGGAGTGGCAGGCAGTCCACCAGGTGGTAGTGCCGCGTCCCTACAGGAGGGAGATTTTGAAGCTTGCGCATGACTCAAGCTTCGCCGGTCATTTAGGGGTGAGGAAGACCCTGGACCGAGTGTGGCGGAATGTATATTGGCCTGGTGTCCGCCGGGATGTCGCTCAGTACGTAAAGACGTGTCATGAATGTCAAGTGATGGGAAAGCCTAATCAGAAGCTTAAGGCCGCTCCCTTAGCTCCTATTCCCTCATTTGAAGTTCCGTTTGACCGAGTCATAGTTGACATTGTGGGCCCATTGCCAAGAACCTCCTCTGGCCACTGCTACGAGATATCCCGAAGTAATACCATTAAGAAGCACGAATGGCAAGACTGTTGTCCGGGAGCTGCTTAGCTTCTTCACTAAGTTTGGACTTCTCAAAGAGGTGCAATCTGATCGGGGATCCAATTTCATGTCCAGGACTTTTCAACAAACCCTGAGGGAGCTGGGTATCGGTAAGATTACCTCCACTGCTTACCACCCTCAGAGCCAGGGAGCACTGGAACGTTACCATTCCACCCTGAAGTCCATGTTAAAGAAGTATTGTACTGACAACACTAAGGACTGGGATAAGGGACTCCCATTTCTTCTCTTCGCCACAAGAGAAGTGCCTAATGAATCTCTAGGTTTCTCCCCCTTTGAGCTGATATTTGCCCACGAGGTTCGAGGGCCTCTTAAGTTACTGAAAGATGTGTGGCTCAACTCGAGTGAGAGTGTCGGCCTGTTGGACTCAGTTAGCGGGTTAAAGGATAAACTTCAAAGGTGTTGGGAAACCGCTCGGCAGAATTTAACAGGGACCCAAGCACGAATGAAGAAATGGTATGACAAACGATCTCGTTTGAGAAGGTTTGAGGGGGGGGGGACAAGGTGTTGCTTCTACTACCGCAGCCAGGTCAACCCTTGGCTGCCCGTTTTCAGGGTCCTTACACCATTATCCGGAGTGTAGGAGACTCAAATTACCTTGTCTCTATCCCCGGTAGGCGCAGAGGTCGGAGATGATGCCACGTCAACATGCTTAAGCCATATTTCAGTCGTGATCCTCCCCCTTTGGAACCGACGGTGCAAGTCTGCATCATCCAACGTCCAGCGGTAGCCGTGTGTGACGAAGACGACGACGTAGCTGCGAGTGCCTGGGGAGACCTGGAAACCGGACGGAGGCGCGAACGGGAAGTGGGAGGCGAAACTTTCGCATCTGACGGAGGAACAACGCGTGCAGATGTCCGCCTTGCTGTCAAAACCCCCGGATGTGTTCCGAAACACACCTGGACAGACCTCGCTCACAAGCCATGATGTGGACATAGGAGAAGCCCGACCTGTCAAATTAACTCCGTGTCGGGTGAGCCCACAACGAGCGGCCATCCTTTACAATGAGCTGTACTATATGCTTGAGCACGACCTGATTGAGCCATGTCAGTCAGAGTGGAGCTCCCCTGTTACTCTCGTATCCAAGCCCGATGAGACCTATCGGTTCTGTATTGACTACCACTGGGTTAATGAGGTGACAAGAACTGACAGTTGCCCCCTGCCGCGAGTGGAAGATTGCATAGATCGCGTCGGCAATGCTCGCTTCCTGTCAAAATTAGACCTCAGAAAAGGGTACTGGCAGATTAGATTGACGGAGAGAGCACAAGATATCAGCACCTTTGTAGTGCTAGGACGGACTTATAAGTGTAAAGTGATGCCTTTCGGCATGAAGAATGCCCCTGCCACATTTCAACGACTTATGGATATCCTCATCAGAGACCTGCCTGGTTGTGTCGTCTACCTGGATGATATTGTGATATATAGTCAGAGTTGGGACGAACATCTACAGAGACTTGACAATGTTCTGACGGTCTTCAATGAGGCTAACCTTGTTCTCAATTGGGACAAATGCGAGTTTGTGAAGGCCAAGGTGCAATATTTGGGTTATGTGATCGGTCAAGGTGAGCTAGACCCACCGATTGCAAAGGTCCAGTCTTTATCCCAGCTGAGTGCCCCCCGATCTCGGAGAGAACTGAGACGTTTTATGAGTATGGTTGGGTACTATAGGATGTTCATTGTAAATTTTGCAACACTCGCAACCCCTCTGACAGATCTATTGAAGAAAGATGTTAGATATGTTTGGAATGAGCAGTGTGAGATAGCCTTTCATCAATTAAAATCCATATCTTGCAGGATCCTGATTTTGACCAACCATTCAAGTTAGCTGTAGATGCAAGTAATGTTGGAGCCGGTGCTGTCCTTTTGCAGGAGGACGAAAACAACATTGATCATCCTGTAAGCTATTTTTATAAGAAATTCAATCCAGCCCAAAGGAATTACTCCACCATTGAGAAGGAACTTTTGTCTTTAATACTTGCATTGCAGCACTTTCATATATATTTGTGCCCTTCAGGCCATGTTATCAGGGTGTATACTGACCACCACCCTCTAAAATATGTTAACAAGTTCCGAGATAAGAATCAAAGGTTAACTAGGTGGGCCTTGTTCCTTCAAGAGTATAATTTAGATATTCACCATATTGCTGGCGCATATAATGTATTAGTCGATTGTTTATCTCGCTCTTAAGGTGAGAAAATTCCTCTTCAGGAATTTTCTCCTTTAAGAAGGGGGGCGTTACGAACATGTGTGTGTGTGCCCACATGTTCGTATATATGTATGGTGTGTCTTTGTGTATGGTGTGTCTTTGTATATGGTGTTGCTGCTATTTCTTGTTAGGACGAGGATTAGGGTCTTCCTCTGCTATCGGCTCGGACCTCTCTTCCCTGACCCAGCCATTAGTCTTGATAATCCTGTTTGTAACCAGATGACAACCAGTCTTCAGCGCTTGGACCTCACCCGAGGCGTTAGGTCAAGTCGTGGGGCCAGCCTACGGGGTGTGTCATCCCGTGCATCATCGCCCCTGTCGTAAACAAGATAACAGAGGAGGTTGAGCTTTCGGCAAGATGTGGGACGGACTTAGGATCCTCCAAACCGACCAGTTTCACGGACACTCTCCCTCCTCCAATCACAATTGGATCTTAGGCTCATAGCTAATCAAGTGTCACATTGTAGGGTAACAGGGCGGACGCTCGTTCTTACTTGTAATAAATACCCCTGACACCCGCTGAGTCTCGATTTTCTCTCTATCCCAGGTGAAGTGCGCGATATAGACTGTACAATATTGTACCGCCTCTGTCATTTAATTTCGAGTGTCATAGAGTATTGTAACTTGTCATAGAAGAGTCTAATAACAAGTGTAGCTTCAATCATGTTATCGAATATAAATTGCCATAAAGGAAAGAGATCTCCTGGTTTGAAATCTTATCTGGAATGTTAAACTCATGTTCAGTGTTAACGTAAATGATCTATGCCTGATTTTATGTGTTTATTTTTGTTCACTCTAGTTCTTTCATTATAAGCAGTTTTAATGCTGGTGTTTGATTTAATCCCATGAATTTAAGATAGTATGATCCTGTGTTGTGTAACATAAATCTAACGTCCTTGCAAAGACAAGGAACAGTATAGTATTTGTAATATACATATGTAATTGGCGACCTTGCTAGAATAAGTACAGAGTTCGTAACAAGATGTATATACACAAACGTCCACACGTATACATACATATACATACATAGACACATACATATATATACACATGTACATATGCATACTTCCTGCCTTCATCTATGCTCGTCGCCATCCCGACACACATGAAAAGCAGCAACCCCTCCCATCTCCACGCGCTCGAGGTAGCGCTAGGAAAAGACAACAAAAGCCACATTCATTCACACTCAGTCTCTAGCTGTCATGTGTAATGCATCGAAACCACACTTCCCTTTCCACATCCAGGCCCCACAAGACTTTCCAGGGTTTACCCCAGACGCTTCACATGCCTTCGTTCAATCCATTGAGAGCTCGTCCACCCGGGTATACCAAATCGTTCCAATTTGCTTTCTTCCTTGCACGCCGTTCACTCTCCTGTATGTTCAGGCCCCGATCGCTCTAAATCTTTTTCACTCCATCCTTCAACCTCCAGTTTGGTCTCACTCTTCTCGTTCCCTCCATCCCTGACACATATATCCTCTTTTTCAATCTTTCGTCACTCATTCTCTCCATGTGACCAAACCATTTCAATACACCCTCTTCTGCTCTCTCAACCACACTCTTTTTATTACCACACATCTCTCTTTCCCTTTCATTACTTACTCGATCAAACCACCTCACACCACATATTGTCCTCAAACATACCATTTTCAAAGCATCCACCCTCCTCCGCACATCCCTATCTGTAGCCCATGCCTCGCAACCAGATAACATTGTTGGGACCACTAATCCTTCAAACATACCCATTTTTGCTCTACGAGATAACGTTCTCGCCTTCCACACATTCTTCAACACTCTCAGAACCTTCGCCCCCTCCCCCATCCTGTGACTCACTTACGCTTCCATTGTTCCATCCGCTGCTAAATCCATTCCCAGATATCTAAAAAACTTCACTTCCTCCAGTTTTACTCCATTCAAATGTACCTCCCAATTAATTTGTCTCAACCCTATTGAACCTAATTACCTTGCTCTTATTCGCATTTACTCTCAGCTTTCTTCTTTCACACACTTTACCACACTCAGTCACCAACTTCTGCAGTCTCTCACCCGAGTCAGCCACCAGCGCTGTATCATCAGCGAACAATAAATGACTCGCTTCCTAAGCCCTCTCATCCTCAATAGACTGCATACTTACCCCTCTCTCCAAAACTCTTGCATTCACCTCCCTAACAACCCCATCTATAGATATATTAAACAACTATAGAGACATCACGCACCCTGCTGCAAACCGACATTTACTGAGAACCAATCACTTTCTTCTGTTCCCACTCGTACACTTGCCTTACATCCTTGATAAAACTTTTCACTGCTTCTAGCAACTTACCTCCCACACCATATACTATTAATACCTTCCACAAAGCATCTCTACCAACTCTATCATATGCCTTCTATAGATCTATAGATGTTACATACAAATCCATTTGTTTTTCTAAGTATTTCTGACATACATTCTTCAAAGCAGACACCTGATACACACATCCTCTACCACTTCTGAAACCACACTGCTCTTCCCCAATCTGATGCCTTTACCCTCTCAATCAATACCTTCCCATATAATTTCCCACGAATATTTAACAAACTTATACCTCTGTAATTTGAACACTCACCTTTATCCCCTTTGCCTTTGTACAATGGCACTATGCATGCATTCCGCCAATCCTCAGGTACTTCACCATGAGTCATACATACATTGAATATCCTTACCAACCAGTCAACAACAGTCACCCCGTTTTTTGATAAATTCCACTGCAGCACCATCCAAACCCGCCGCCTTTCCGGCTTTCATCTTCCGCAAAGCTTTCACTACCTCTTCTCTGTTTACCAAACCATTCTCCCTGACCCTCTCACTTCGCACACCACCTCGACCAAGACACCCTATATCTGCCACTCTATCATCAAACACATTCAACAAAATCTTCAAAATAATTACTCCATCCCCTTCTCACTTCACCACTGCTTGTTATTACCTCCCTATTTGCCCCCTTCACCGATGTTTCCATTAGTTCTCTTGTCTTACGCACTATATTTACCTCCTTCCAAAACACCTTTTTATTCTCCTTAAGATTCAATGATACTCTCTGAACTCATTTGCCCTCTTTTTCACCTCTTGCACCTTTCTCTTGAACTCCTGCCTCTTTCTTTTATACATCGCTCAGTCATTTGCACTACTTCCCTGCAAAAATCGACCAAACCCCTCTCTCTTCTCTCTCACTAACTATGATACTTCTTCATTCCACCACTTACTACACTTTTTAATCTGCTCTTCCTCCCACCTTTCTCATGCCACAAGCATCTTTTGCCCAAGCAATCACTGCTTCTCTATATACAGTGAAAGCCACAATAGACAAACGGTAATCGTCTTTTCGCAAACTAAAACCAATTTACTTTGTTGGTACCCATCGGTCGCTGCCACCCGGCGATATGGTAGGCCAGGTAGCTCAGTGATAGGTATTTAGTACACTGGACTTTGGTAATGTCTATCATCAAGTTGCCATGAAAGAAGAAAAAGGACCGAACACGGACCCGGAAGCTGTTCAGGGTCTTTATCAGTTCCGTCAGATCCCGTTTGGTGCCACCAATGGTGTTACAAGCTGTCAGCGGAGATGTTCAGTGGCACACTCCTGACGTGGACAATGTGTCAGTGTGAGGCCTTGTGAAAAGAGAAAATGATGAAAACTTAAAGAGATTGATGGATTTTGCCAACAAGTATAATGTCACGTTTAATAGGGAGATAAGTAACTTCTCACCTCAAATCAATCAACTTCTTGAGTTATATTGTCAGGGAACGGACGATGAAGCAGACCCTCAACACCTACTTTCTCTGTTGAAGCTTCTTTACCCAGAGAACTGCCATTCCTGCGGCGTGCAGTGGGAATATTTGTCCATCATTTCCTGTGGATCTACAGATTCTCTGAAAAGATTCGGGAATTCACTGTCATGGTGAAAGAGCTCTCCATTGTTCCCAATGGCAAGGAAAGTTTCCAAGGGCATGAAACGGGATATTGTTAATTTTGTTATTAAAGCAATAGGCTTGTCTGTCCCATTTGTAATAGTAACCGACGCATTTAACAGTAACGCCATTGCTGCCTCATTGACTCGATCTGTGTGAGCAGAGACATGCTTTTCTCGAGAGGGAGGCTCATGTGGTAGTGGAAGGACTAAGGAACCAGATGTGCTTTATAATAGACCACCATTTTAGGCTGGTGACAGACCAGAAATCTGTTGTCTTCATATTCAAAACTTAAATGACAAGCAAGATTAACAATAAGAAGATTGCGAGTTGACGCACAGAACCTTCACGTTATGACTATGAAGAAGTTTATCGTCTGGTAAAGCAAATACCATCATAAACACCTATTCACGGATACGTAGCTCACAAAAATGATCTGCGAAACCCAAGGGCCCACTTGAATGGCTCGCTTTATACGTTGTAATGATCTGCCATACACTATGAACGAAACCAAGAAAATTATTACGTCCTGCCCTACATGATCTGAGCAGTGTTATCGGTTCATCAGACCTAGCCTAGGTGACCTTATGAAGTTACTCAAACCTTAGAGAGGTTGGACATTGGTTTCAGAGGTCTTCTGCCATCTACAAACAAACAATCGTTACTTGTTGATTATTGTGAATGAGTATTCTTGATTCTCTTCTGCTTTCCACACTTTGATCCACAGCAATTACTGTTGTTAAATGTTTATGTCCGCTGTCGTCTGGTTGGTATGCCATCGTCTGTACTTTCGGATCAAGGATCATCATTCGTGTTAGCAGAATTTATGATCTTTTTACACAAGCGAGGCAGAGCTGCCAATCGAACTACTTGTCTACAGTACCCAAGACAACGGCCATAAAATCGATACAATGGAATCATTTGGAAGATTGTATCATTAGCACGGAAGTCAAGAAACCTGGCATCATCACAGTGGGAAGTGGTCATCGCTGATGCTGTCCATTCAGTTTGATTGTTATTATCCATTGCCACTAACAGTACAGTATTCATAAACGTCTCTTTACTTACCAGTGAAAATCAGGCAGTTGTCAAGCAATACTCACCTGGTGGACAGCTCCAGGGACTGCGTTCTTTAAGAAGCAGGTAAGTATGACCCACTCAGAGCGGAAACTGAACTCATCGATGTAAAGCCTAGATATGCACACGCCAACCCGCCAGATGGTCGGGAGAATATTGTGTCTTTATGATATCTTGTTGTCCCCAGACCAGCAACCTTCCATTCCACGAGGCAAAACTACTACAGTGAAATCTCGAGTGGGAAGTGTCCTTAGCTCCCGGGTAGGATAAGGTAAATATGCATCCACTAAGTGAGAACTGTTGTTAGCTTCTTAGCAGAATAAGCTACACACACATCTAATGAGTGAGAACTGTCGTTAGCTTTTGATGAAAAGCATAATCTACACACACACACACACACACACACACACACCGAGTGGGAACTGTTGTTAGCACCTGGGCAGCGTAAGCTACACACACACACACACACACACACACACTCACCGAGTGGGAACTGTTGTTAACACCTGAGTAGCGTAAGCTAAACACACTCTCATAGAGTGAGAACTGTCGTTAGCTCCTGAGCAGCATAAGCTACACACACCCACCGGGTGAAAGCTATCGTTGAATCCTGAGCAGCGTAAGCTAAAACACACCCATTGAGAAGGAACTGTCGTTAGCTCCTGAGTAGCATAAACTACACTTACACCCAGAGAGTGGAAACTGTTGTTAGCTCCTGAGCACCATAAGTCACACAAACACCCACCGAGTGGAAAATGTCGTTAGTACCTGAGCAGTGTAAGCTAAACACACTCTCATAGAGTGAGAACTGTCGCTAGCTCCTGAGCAGCATAAGCTACACACACACACACACACACACCAACCGAGTGGAAAATGTCGTTAGCTCCTAAGCAGCGTAAGGTACACACACATCCACCGAGTGGGAACTGTTGTTAGCTCCTGAGAAGCATAAGCTACACACACTGAGTGAGAACTGGCGGTAGCTCCTGAGCAGCATGAGCTACTCACACAAGTACGAAGTGGGAACTGTCACGGCTCCTGAGCAGCATAAGCTTCACACACACCCACGGAGTGAACTGTCTTTACCTCCTGAGCAGCATTAGCTACACACACACCCACTGAGAGAGAATTGTTGTTAGCTCTTGAGCAGCATAAGCTACACACACACCCACGGGGTGAGAAATATCATTAGCTCCTGAGCAGCATTACACACCCACCTGTTGAGAACTGTCTTTAGCTCCTGAGCAGCTTAAGCTACACACACACTTGCTGAGAAAAACTGTCCTTTGCTCCTAAGCAGAATATGCTACATACACACACACCCACCGAGTGAGAATTGTCATTAGATACTGAGCAGCATAATACACACACACACACACACACACACACACACACACACACACACACAGTGTGGGAACTGTCGTTAGCTTCTGAGCAGCATAAGGTACCCACTTATCCACCTCCCATGAAAAGTGCGGCGCTCAAGATAGAGATGAGTATGTGTGTACGTATGTACTGTGGAACATCACCAACCGCAGCAATGACAGGATGAAATGGAGGGAAATGGACCACCAGTACGGATGGAGAAGGGCATAGATACGGCATACGTGCGGAGGACAGAAGCGGAGCAGTGTGGAGAAGATAATTACAGCACTGGTGTTGAGGAGAGAGGTGCTGCACAGGTGTGGAGGAGAGAGGCACTGCACAGGTGTGGAGGTGAAAAGTCATCACCGTCAGTGATGGTGTAGGTGGTGGCCAAACAAAATCTATATGAAGCAGTAGCTAAGCACTTGCCGTGGGTGGCAAGCCTCATCAGCAGCAGGGTCAGCATGGCCGACACAGTAGAGAAGTTATAATGGAAAAAATCAAATAAGTGATAACCATTTATGAATTGCAAGGTGGCGCGGTGACACTAAAAGAACAGTTAAGTCCAGGGAGAGTCCAGATGAAGAGCATAGGAAAGGAAGTTACGTCAAGAAGAGCGTACGTCGGGCATGAGCAGGCATTTCGGAAGTATCAATGTTTTATGGTCTTGGACCAAGCTGAAGGATGAAGTGGACGCCATAAACACAGGGAAATTGAAAAGTCAGTCTCATGAGAATGGAAGGACAAGAGATGAGGCATCAGAAACACAACATTACCTCCTTACACGTAGTACAATCAGGCGACAAAACCCGGCTGTTAAATGAACGCGCGCGCATGTTCCGTCCCGGGCCTTCGTCGCCCCAGCCACACAGCCAGCAGTGACTAACTGCCAGCGCCACACGTCGGTCATTATCCTCCTGCCTCACTAACACCTCAGTCGAGAGCTCCCACCTGGTCCTAACTCTCTGTCAAAGGGTTGAGAGCCTCCAGATACGTGCTACCCGTGTGTGGATACGTGGCTCAGGTACGTGTTAGTGGCGTGTGGATACGTGGCTCAGGTACGTGTTAGTGGCGTGTGGATACGTGGCTCAGATACGTGTTAGTGGCGTGTGGATACGTGGCTCAGGTACGTGTTTGTGGCGCGTGGATACGTGGCTCAGGTACGTGTTAGTGGCGTGTGGATACGTGGCTCAGGTACGTGTTAGTGGCGTGTGGATACGTGGCTCAGATACGTGTTAGTGGCGTGTGGATACGTGGCTCAGGTACGTGTTTGTGGCGTGTGGATACGTGGCTCAGGTACGTGTTAGTGGCGTGTGGATACGTGGCTCAGGTACGTGTTAGTGGCGTGTGGATACGTGGCTCAGGTACGTGTTTGTGGCGCGTGGATACGTGGCTCATGTACGTGTTTGTGGCGTGTGCATACGTGGCTCAGGTACGTGTTTGTGGCGTGTGCATACATGGCTCAGGTACGTGTTTGTGGCGTGTGCATACGTGGCTCAGGTACGTGCTAACTGTGTGTAACTATGTGGTTCAAGTATATGCTTGTCATGTGGTCATGTGCAGATACGTGGCTGAAGTACGTGCTAATCATATGTGATACGTGGTTTAAGCGCGTGTTACCCGTGTGTGGAAACGTGGCTCAGGTAAGTGGTAATTGTGTGTAACTATGTGGTTCAAGTATGCGCTTGTTATGTTCAGATACGTGGCTGAAGTACGTGCTAGTTTTATGTGGATACGTGGTATAAGCGCGTGCTACCCGTGAGTCGATACGTGGCTCAGGCGCATGCTAGTCATGTGTGGACATTACCCATATTCCAGATCACGAGTTACGTTTTCAAGAATACGATGATCAGTTAAGATTTGGAGTTAGAAAGTATGTACAAGGGATCGTAGATGGAAGAGGATATTTGCACTCAGGACTTCGTAATGCTCAAAGATAAGAATTAATTATGACGCGATTTCACGGAGGAAGTAAACATCACCACTCGAAGCTTGTAATGGTTTAGGAATCACTGTTAAGGTTTTCACTATTGCAAATTTCTATGTAAAATGTCTGAGATAAAAGGAAGATGTCCCCTTACCTGTAGACTCGGATATAAGGAAGATGTCCCCTTACCTGTAGACTCGGATATAAGGAAGATGTCCCCTTACCTGTAGACTCGGATATAAGGAAGATGTCCTCTTACCTGTAGACTCGGATATAAGGAAGATGTCCCCTTACCTGTAGGCTCAAAATGTTAGTTCTTACTGTTTTGCCTCAAAACATTTTGCCAATTGAGTCGCAGACTGAAGGCAGTAATGGGAATTAATGTTAAGAATCCAGACAATGGTGCAAACTGATTCTAGTTTTTGGACTGAGGATGTGAACTAAGTTTTGACTCGAGATAATGGTGGAAGATTTGATGGGAAGTTGTGATTTATGACTTCAGTACAAAAAGACACTAAAGGATGACAGTCCCACTCTAAACAGCGGCATTTTCGACCGCGACTTTGAGGCAATGGCGCTCTTCTGCATTAAGGAAGATTAGCACACATATACATTTCATAAGGCAAAATTCCATAACGTACTGATGTGCTTATCTGTCTCAATGCCCACCGTACCCAGGTATTCATTCTCTCCTCGGAGATAAACGAAAAATGAGCACTTGCTTAGGCAGATATGTGTGTGTGTGTGTGTGTGTGTGTGTGTGTGTGTGTGTGTGTCTGTCTGTCTGTCTGTCTGTGTGTGTACACAAAGAAATAAAAACGGCACATATCTAAACAAATACTAATCACACACACACACACACACACACACACACACACACACACACATATATATATATATATATATATATATATATATATATATATATATATATATATATATATATATATATATATATATATATATATATATATTCACTTTTTATTTGCTTAAGTTTGTTGAGTATTCCTGGGAAAATATATGGGAGGGTATTGGTTGAGAGGGTGAAGGCTTGTACAGAGCATCAGACTGGAGAAGAGCAGTGTGGTTTCAGAAGTGGTAGAGGATGTGTGGATCAGGTGTTTGCTTTGAAGAATGTATGTGAGAAATACTTAGAAAAGCAAATGGATTTGTATGTAGCATTTATGGATCTGGAGAAGGAATATGATAGAGTTGATAGAGATGCTCTGTGGAAGGTATTAAGAATATGTGGTGTGGGAGGCAAGTTGTTAGAAGCAGTGAAATTTTTATATAGAGGATGTAAGGCATGTGTACGTGTAGGAAGAGAGGAAAGTGATTGGTTCTCAGTGAATGTAGGTTTGCGGCAGGGATGTGTGATGTGTCCACGGTTGTTTAATTTGTTTATGGATGGGGTTGTTAGGGAGGTGAATGCAAGAGTTTTGGAAAGAGGGGCAAGTATGCAGTCTGTTGGGGATGAGAGAGCTTGGGAAGTGAGTCAGTTGTTGTTCGCTGATGATACAGCGCTGGTGGCTGATTCATGTGAGAAACTGCAGAAGCTGGTGACTGAGTTTGGTAAAGTGTGTGAAAGAAGAAAGTTAAGAGTAAATGTGAATAAGAGCAAGGTTATTAGGTACGGTATGGTTGAGGGTCAAGTCAATTGGGAGGTGAGTTTGAATGGAGAAAAACTGGAGGAAGTAAAGTGTTTTAGATATCTGGGAGTGGATTTGGCAGCGGATGGAACCATGGAAGCGGAAGTGAATCATAGGGTGGGGGAGGGGGCGAAAGTTCTGGGTGCGTTGAAGAATGTGTGGAAGTCGAGAACATTATCTCTGAAAGCAAAAATGGGTATGTTTGAAGGAATAAAGGTTCCAACAATTTTATATGGTTGCGAGGCGTGGGCTATAGATAGAGTTGTGCGCAGGAGGGAGGATGTGCTGGAAATGAGATGTTTGAGGACTTGTGGTGTGAGGTGGTTTGGTCGAGTGAGTAATAATAGGGTAAGAGAGATGTGTGGTAATAAAAAGAGTGTGGTTGAGAGAGCAGAGAGAGGGTGTTTTAAAATGGTTTGGTCTCATGGAGAGAATGAGTGAGGAAAGATTGGCCAAGAGGATATATGTGTCAGAAGTGGAGGGAACGAGGAGAAGTGAGAGACCAAATTGGTGGTGGAAAGATGGAGTGAAAAAGATTTTGAGTGATCGAGACTTCCTCCAGTTTTTCTCCATTCAAACTTACCTCCCAACAAATTTGTCCCTCAAATCTGCTGAACCTAATAACCTTACTCTTATTCACATTCACTCTCAGCTTTCTTCTTTCACACACTTTACCAAACTCAGTCACCAGCTTCTGCAGTTTCTCACATGAATCAGCCACCAGCGCTGTATCATCAGCAAACAACAACTGACTCACTTCCCAAGCTCTCTCATCCCCAACAGACTGCATACTTGCCCCTCTCTCCAAATCTCTTGCATTCACCTCCCTAACAACCCCATCCATAAACAAATTAAACAACCTTGGAGACATCACACACCCCTGCCGCAAACCAACATTCACTTAGAACCGATCACTTTCCTCTCTACCAACACTTACACATACCTGACATCCTCAATAAAAACTTTTCACTGCTTCAAACAACTTGCCTCCCACACCATATTTTCTTAATACCTTCCACCGAGCATCTCTATCAAGTCTATCATATGCCTTCTCCAGATCTATAAATGCTACATACAAATCCATTTGCTTTTCTAAGTATTTCTCACATACATTCTTCAAAGCAAACGCCTGATCCACTCATCCTCTACCACTTCTGAAACCACACTGCTCTTCCCCAATCTGATGCTCTGTACATGCCTTCACCCTCTTAATCAATATCCTCCCATAAAATTTCCCAGGAATACTCAACAAACTTACAGCTCTGTACTTTGAGCACTCACTTTTATGCCCTTTGCCTTTGTACAATGTCACTATGCAAGCATTCCGCCATTCCTCAGGGACCTCACCATGAGTCATACATACATTAAATAACCTTACCAACAGTCAACATTACAGTCACCCCCTTTTTTAATAAATTCCACTGTAATACCATACAAACCCGCTACCTTGCCGGCTTTCATCTTCCGCAAAGCTTTTACTACCTCTTCTCTGTTTACTAAATCATTCTCCCTAACCCTCTCACTTTGCACACCACCTCGACCAAAACACTCTATATCTACCACTCTGTCATCAAACACATTCAAGAAACTTTCAAAATGCTCACTCTATCTCCTTCTCACATCACCACTACTTGTTATCACCTCCCCATTAGCCCCCTTCACTGAAGTTACCATTTGTTCCCTTGACTTACGCACTTCATTTACCTACTTCCAAAACATCTTTTTATTCTCCCTAAAAGTTAATGATACTCTCTCACCCCAACTCTCATTTGCCCTCTTTTTCACCTCTTGCACCTTTCTCTTGACCTCCTGCCTCTTTCTTTTATACATCTCTCAGTCATTTGCATTATTTCCGTGCAAAAATCGTCCAAATGCCTCTCTCTTCTCTTTCACTAATAATCTTACTCCTTCATCCCACCACTCACTACCCTTTCTAATCTGCCCACCTCCCACGCTTCTCATGCCACAAGCATGCTTCCTTCAATACATTCCATTTCTCCCCCACTTCCTTACGTCGTTTGTTCTCACCTTTTTCCATTCTGTAATCAGTCTCTCGTGGTACTTCCTCACACAAGTCTCCTTCCCAAGCTCACTTACTCTCACCACTCTCTTCACCTCAACATTGTCTCTTCTTTTCTGAGAACCTCTACAAATCTTCACCTTCGTCTCCACAAGATAATGATCAGACATCCCTCCAGTTGCACCTTTCAGCCCATTAACATCCAAAAGTCTCTCTTTCGCGCGCCTATCAATTAATACGTAATCCAATAACGGTCTCTGGCCATCTCTCCTACTTGCATACGTATACTTATGTATATCTCTCTTTTTAAACCAGGTGTTCCCAATCACCAGTCCTTTTTCAGCACACAAATCTACAAGCTCTTCACCATTTCCATTTACAACACTGAACACCCCATGTACACCAATTATTCCCTCAACTGCCACATTCCTCACCTTTGCATTTAAATCACCCATCGCTATAACCCGGTTTCGTGCAGGAAAAACTACTAACACACTCACTCAGCTCCTCCTAAAAGACTTGCATCTTATGATCTTTCTTCTCATGCCCAGGTGCATATGCACCAATAATCACCCATCTCTCTCCGTCAACTTTCAGTTTTACCCATATCAATCTAGAATTTACTTTCTTACACTTTCACACATACTCCCACCACTCCTGTTTCAGGAGTAGTGCTACTCCTTCCCTTGCTCTTGTCCTCTCACCAACCCCTGACTTTACTCCCAAGACATTTCCAAACCACTCCTCCCCTTTACCCTTGAGCTTCGTTTCGCTCAGATCCAAAACATGCAAGTTCCTTTCTTCAAACATACTACCTATCTCTTCTTTTTTCTCATCTTGGTTACACCCACACACATTTAGACACCCTAATCTGAGCCTTCGAGGAGGATGAGCACTCCCAGCGTGACTCCTTCTGTTTTCCCTTTTAGAAAGTTGGAATACAAAGAGGCATACGAAGTTGAAAGCTATTAAAAGTTCTTCTTTATTTACTTATGTACAGTTTCTATTTGCTGTACAATTTTTCGGTGGTCTTTTCGAAGTTTCTTCAGGGGTTCCTCCAAAAGGCAGCGACATTTCTGAATTAACTTGTCCCATCTTCTGGCTGATCTGATGGCTCTGTCGTGGGTGGATACTTATATACGATTTTGGTGGATCGGAGCTGATCGGCTAAGCTGATCGCTCATTGGTTGCTTGGTTGGTAAAGCTTATGTGACGTTTTGAGGATGGAAGGATTTGAAAATCTTCGACCTGTGTGTTTATTGTCGTTTGTTTTGTGATGATGTAAATTGCCTCTAGGAACAAGTGACGGCGAGGGTCTTGTTCTCTGTCGTTGATCTTGGTGTTCTCGTCCAGGTTTATAAGAATTATCTTCATGCCATGGGAAATCCTCTTAGTTCGATTCCTAGTAATTTTTCTATGGAATATTTTGAGACTGAAATTTTAACTTCAATCAATAATCATCCGAAAGTCTGGTCTAGATACGTGGATGATGTGTGGTCCCTGTGGCCATCCTCCCAAGATTGTAAAGTTTTCTTCAATGAATTAAACAACATTCACCCCACCATCAAATTCAAGATGGAGTGGGAAAAAGAAGACAAATTGTCCTTTCTTGATGTGTTGATAAATAAAGAATCTGATCATTTGTCCTTTAAAATCTACATGAAGCTTACCAACCTGAGAGTTATACTCAGTATTTCTAAGTGCATGATTTTTCTATGAAAATGTCTGTAGTTATGTCTCTGTTTTAAAGAGCACTACGAATATGTGATCCCATAGGCCAGGTAGAAGAATGTAGTCGTGTAAGACGTATCTTTAGGCAGTTATATTATCCCAATTGGTTGGTGAACAAAGCTTACTGGGAAGTCTAGGAAGACATTTTATGCTTCTTGTAACAAAAATGTGACAAGTAAGGATAAGTCTAAATGTTTAGTGTTGCCCTATTCTCCCAACTTACCTAATCTAAGACATGTTCTAAAAAAACAGTGCTTGTAATGTTGCTTTTCAGTACAATAACACCATCAGGAAGACCTTGATGAATAGTAGGCCAAATCATGCAACAATTGGGAATGCTTACGCCGTTAAATGCAAGGCATGTAAAGATATTTATGTAGGCCAGACAGGTCAAACTGTAGCGGAGAGGTGTTATTGGCACGTCATTCAGTATGCACGGATGACCACAAAAATGCAGTCACTAAACATTATCATGAAAACAATCACCCCATAGATCTTGAAAATCCCATTATTCTATACCCCTCTGTTGATTATGCCACACGCAACATCATTGCCTGACGTAATTGCTGATACTAAGAACTTTAGTTTGTCCTCAGGCAAACTTTAAAGGCCATCCTAACATTTGTTGTTCAAGACACCCAACTTCCCAGGTCAACCCCCGCCGCATGAACCCCTTATGCACTCTCCCTTACAAAGGGTTGTGGCCTGACAAAGCAGACAGTGCTTGGTCTATACAAATTGGTGTTGGACGGCAGGAAGCAAGTGTGATGTTGGGATTTTAATGACTTTGTTAAGTATTGGCACCTGATGAGGTGGATTGTCTGCACGAAACATGTCGTGCCACATTTATAGAAAAATCACATGTTGAATAGAATTGTTTGAACTACTGAAGTGCGATTTCATCTTCATGCTATCATCACGGACTAGGGTGATCATTATTCTCTCTCTCTCTCTCTCTCTCTCTCTCTCTCTCTCTCTCTCTCTCTCTCTCTCTCTCTCTCTCTCTCTCTCTCTCTCTCTCTCTCTCTCTCTCTCTCTCTCTCTCTCTCTCTCTCCTCTACCGTTACCTTTATGGTGATCAAACTGGACGCCTTGCTCCTCAAATGCCTTTGACACTCAGATATCCCTCGCACCGACCCACCTCCCACAACTACTCCTTACCCTCCCCAAATTCTCCTATTTTACTTCCTTCGTCAGTTCGATCGTGATTTGCTCTCCTGAGCAGTTCATCTCTATCGGAAAAAAGGCCTAATAATCTCATCTAATACTCTGCCAAGTCGAGCTTTCTCTATCCTAATTAAATGAAGACTATCTCCAGCATACAAAGATCCATCATGACTGAAATGGCCCCACGAGTCCATACTAAACATATTATTATCTTCCCTACAGAGAAGTTCGATTCTTCTGTTTATCCCCAGCATTCTACTGAGGGTACAGTAATCGACGTCATACCTTGTGAGCAATGCCGTTATTATAAGCTTCCTACGACTTTCTTTGACTTTGCTAATTAGTTCCTATACTTCACTCATATTTCTTCAGATCTCCCATGAACTGCATTGGTCGTCTTCACCTGAACGACAAAAATCACATTCTTGGGATTGTTTGAGACTATGTCGTCTAACTTATCTAGGACGTGTTCTATCCTAGCAACTGCATTACACAAGCTCTTCCTATTTCTACTCTTCGCACAGAACTCCTGGTCTCCGCTGATGTCTTACTATAGAGTCCCTGACCAGGATGATGCTACGATCATCCTATACTTCATCATCCAGTACGTTAAACTTATCGTGAGTGGAGAGTTCGTTGCTTGTAGGTTGTTCGGTAATGAGGCGACAAGTTTTCCTCGCAGGTTGGAAGGTGGAGGTATCTTCCAACTTCGTCTCGATGGTTGCTATCTTACTATCTAAACGAACACCAACCGAAAGCCTGTCAAACACGTCGCTGAATGAACAAGAAGTGTACTCACCTTCTCTCAGGAGAAAATCCCTGGTGAACTCCGAACGCCATCCACAGCAGGCAACTCGAGAAGCTGGAGCCATCTTCAAGAATTTCGCTAAAATTCAAACTTTCACTATAGAAATATTCAAAGATTTAAAGATTTTACTAAGATTCAAGTGGGTCACACAGCGGTACACAAAAAGACCTGTTTGAAACTGGGTCGACGAGCAAGTTGCTAGAGCACGTTTGTACTTGACAAGGTTGACGGGCAACTTTTATATATGTGTTTTTATATATGTGTTAATATACACACCTATACATCTCAAAGTATACATATCTATACACACACAGACATATACATATATACACATGTACATAATTCATACAGTCTGCCTTTATTCATTCCCATCGCCACTTCGCCACACATGGAATAACAACCCGCTCCCCCCTCATGTGTGCGAGGTAACGCTAGGAAAGACAGCAAAGGCCACATTCGTTCACACTCAGTCTCTAGCTGTCATGTAATAATGCACCGAAACCACAGCTCCCTTTGCACATCCAGGCCCAACAGAACTTTCCATGGTTTACCCCAGACGCTTCACATGCCCTGATTCAATCCATTGACAGCACGTCAACCCCGGTATACCACATCGTTCCAATTCACTCTATTCCTTTCACGCCTTTCACCCTCTTGCATGTTCAGGCCCCGCGCACTCAAAATCTTTTTCACTCCATTTTTCCACCTCCAATTTGGTCTCCCACTTCTCCTTCCCTCCACCTCTGACACATATATTCTCTTGGTCAATCTTTCCTCACTCATTTTCTCCATGTGCCCAAACCATTTCAAAACACCCTCTTCTGCTCTCTCACCCACACTCTTTTTGTTACCACACATCTCTCTTACCCTATTATTACTTACTCGATCAAACCACCTTACACCACATATTGTCCTCAAACATCTCATTTCTAGTACATCCACTTTCCTCCGTGACAACACTATCCATAACCCACGCCTCGCAACTATACAATATTGTTGGAACCACTATTCCTTCAAAAACATACCCATTTTTGCTTTCCGAGATAATGTTCTCGACTTCCACACATTCTTCAAGGCTCCCAGAATTTTCGCCCCCTCCCCCACCCTATGATTCACTTCCGCTTCCATGGTTCCATCCGCTGCCAAATCCACTCCCAGACATCTAAAACACTTCACTTCCGAAAGTTTTTCTCCATTCAAACTTACCTCCCAGTTGACTTGACCCTCAACCCTACTGTACTCTCAACTTTATTCTTTCACACACTTTACCAAACTCAGTCACCAGCTTCTGCAGTTTCTCACATGAATCAGCCACCAGCTCTGTATCATCAGCGAACAACAACTGACTCACTTCCCAAGCTCTCTCATCCACAACAGACTGCATACTTGCCCCTCTTTCCAAAACTCTTGCATTCACCTCCCTAACAACCCCAACCATAAACAAATTAAACAACCATGGAAACATCACACACCCTTCCGCAAACCTACATTTACTGAGAACCAATCACTCCTCTCTTCCTACACGTACACATGCTTTACATCCTCGATAAAAACTTTTCACTGCTTCTAACAACTTGCCTTCCCACATCATATATTCTTAATACCTTCCACAGAGCATCTCTATCAACTCTATCATATGCCTTCTCCAAATCCATAAATGCTACATACAAATCCAGGAATACTCAACAAACTTATACCTCTGTAATTTGAGCACTCACTCTTATCCCCTTTGCCTTTGTACAATGGCACTATGCAAGCATTCCGCCAATCCTCAGGCACCTCTCCATGAATCATACATACATTAAATAACCTTACCAACCAGTCAACAATACAATCCGCTGCCTTGCCGGCTTTCATCTTCCGCAATGCTTTTACTACCTCTTCTCTGTTTACAAAATCATTTTTCCTAAGTTGTTAGAAGCAGTGAAAAGTTTTTATCGAGGATGTAAGGCATGTGTACGTGTAGGAAGAGAGGAAAGTGAATGGTTCTCAGTGAATGTAGGTTTGCGGCAGGGGTGTGTGATGTCTCCATGGTTGTTTAATTTGTTTATGGATGGGGTTGTTAGGGAGGTGAATGCAAGAGTTTTGGAAAGAGTGGCAAGTATGAAGTCTGTTGGGGATGAGAGAGCTTGGGAAGTGAGTCAGTTGTTGTTCGCTGATGATACAGCGCTGGTGGCTGATTCATGTGAGAAACTGCAGAAGCTGGTGACTGAGTTTGGTAAAGTGTGTGGAAGAAGAAAGTTAAGAGTAAATGTGAATAAGAGCAAGGTTATTAGGTACAGTAGGGTTGAGGGTCAAATCAATTGGGAGGTAAGTTTGAATGGAGAAAAAATGTAGGAAGTAAAGTGATTTAGATATCTGGGAGTGGATCTGGCAGCGGATGGAACTATGGAAGCGGAAGTGAATCATAGGGTGGGGGAGGGGGCGAAAATCCTGGGAGCCTTGAAAGAATGTGTGGAAGTCGAGAACATTATCTCGGAAAGCAAAAATGGGTATGTTTGAAGGAATAGTGGTTCCAACAATGTTGTATGGTTGCGAGTCGTGGGCTATGGATAGAGTTGTGTGCAGGAGGGTGGATGTGCTGGAAATGAGATGTTTGAGGACAATGTGTGGTGTGAGGTGGTTTGATCGAGTAAGTAATGCAAGGGTAAGAGAGATGTGTGGAAATAAAAAGAGAGTGGTTGAGAGAGCAGAAGAGGGTGTTTTGAAATGGTTTGGGCACATGGAGAGAATGAGTGAGGAAAGATTGACCAAGAGGATATATGTGTCGGAGGTGGAGGGAACGAGGAGAAGTGGGAGACCAAATTGGAGGTGGAAAGATGGAGTGAAAAAGATTTTGAGTGATCGGGGCCTGAACATGCAGGAGGGTGAAAGGCGGGCAAGGAATAGAGTGAATTGGATCGATGTGGTATACCGGGGTTGACGTGCTGTCAGTGGATTGAATCAGGGCATGTGAAGCGTCTGGGGTAAACCATGGAAAGTTGTTTGGGGCCTGGATGTGGAAAGGGAGCTGTGGTTTCGGGTATTATTGCATGACAGCTAGAGACTGTGTGTGAACGAATGGGGCCTTTGTTGCCTTTTCCTAGCGCTACCTCGCACATATGAGGGGGAGGGGGATGGTATTCCATGTGTCGCGAGGTGGCGATGGAAATGAATAAAGGCAGACAGTGTGAATTATGTGCATGGGTATATATGTATGTGTCTGTGTATGTATATATATGTGTACATTGAGATGTATAGGTATGTATATTTGCGTGTGTGGACGTGTATGTATATACATGTGTATGGGGGTGGGTTGGGCCATTTCTTTCGTCTGTTTCCTTGCGCTACCTCGCAAACGCGGAAGACAGCGACAAAGCAATATATATATATATATATATATATATATATATATATATATATATATATATATATATATATATATATATATATATATATATATATATATATTCCTATGAGTCCACGGAGAAAATGAAACACGAAAAGTTCGCAAGTGCACTTTCGTGTAATAATGTCATCATTAGGGGAGACACAAGAGAGAAATATAACAGTCAGTTGATATACATCGAAGAGACGAAGCTAGGCGTCCTAGCTTTGTCTCTTCGATGTATATCAACTGATGTTATGCTTCTCTCTTGTGTCTCCCCTGATGATGTGATTATTACACGAAAGTGCACTTGGGAACTTTTCGTGTTTCATTTTCCTCGTGGACTCATAGGAATATCTTGATCACGCGGAAAATTGTGATCCTTTCCAATATATATATATATATACATATATATATATATATATATATATATATATATATATGTATATATATATATATATATATATATATATATATATATATATATATATGTATATATATATATTGTAAATGGAAATGGTGAAGTGCTTGTAGATTTGTGTGCTGAAAAAGGACTGGTGGTTAGGAATACCTGGTTTAAAAAGAGGATATACATATGTTTACATATGTAAGTAGGAGAGATGGATTATTGGATTAAATATTAATTGATAGGCGCGTGAAAGAGAGACTTTTGGATGTTAATGTGCTGAGAGGTGCAACTGGAGGGATTTCTGATCATTGTCGTGTGGAGTCGAAGGTGAAGATTTGTAGAGGTTTTCAGAGAAGAAGAGAGAATATTGGGGTAAAGAGAGTAGTGAGAGTAAGTGAGCTTTGGAAGGAGACTTGTGTGAGGAAGTACCAGGAGAGACTGAGTGCAGAATGGAAAAAGGTGAGAGCAAATGACGTTAGGGGAGTGGGGAAGGAATGTGATGTATCTAGGGAAGCAGTGATCGGGTGCGAAAAGATGCCTGTGGCATGAGAAGCGTGGGAGGTAGGCAGATCAGAAAGGGTGGTGGATGGTGTGATGATGTAAGATTATTAGTCAAAGAGAAGAGAGAGGCATTTGGACGATTCTTGCAGGGAAATAGTGGAAATGACTGGGAGATGTATAAAAGAAAGAGGGAGGAGGTCAAGAGAATGGTGCAAGAGGTGAAAAAGAGGCCAATGAGAGTTGGGGTGAGAGATTGTTATTGAATTTAATCGAGAATAAAATATTTTTGAAGGAGGTAAATAAAGTGCGTAAGACAAAAGAACAAATGGGAACATCGGTGAAGAGGGCTAAGGGGGAAGTAATAAAAAGTAGTGGTGATGTGAGAAGGAGACTGAGTGAGTATTTTGAAGGTTTATTTAATGTGTCAGATGATAGAGTGGCAGATATAGGGTGCATTGATCGAGGTGGTGTGCGAAGTGAGAGGGTTAGGGAGAATGATTTTGTAAACAGAGAAAAGTTAGTGAAAGCTTTGCGGAAGATAGAATTCAGCAAGGCGGCGGGTTTGGATGGTATTACAGTGGAATTTATTAAAAAAGGGGGTGACTGTGTTGTTTACTGGTTGGTAAGGATATTTAATGTATGTATGATTCATGGTGAGGTGCCTGAGGATTGGCGGAATGCATCCATAGTGCCATTGTACAAAGGCAAATGAGGTAAGGTTGTGTTCAAGTTACAGGGGTAAAAGTTTGTTGAGTATTCCTGTTAAATTATATGGGAGGGTATTGACTGAGAAGGGTTAAGGCATGTACAGAGCCTCAGATTGGGGAAGAGCAGTGTGGTTTCAGAAGTGGTAAAGGATGTGTGGAATAGGTGTTTGCTTTGAAGAATGTATGTGAGAAATACTTAGAAAAACAAATGGATTTGTATGTAGCATTTATGGATCTGGAGAAGGCATATGATAGAGTTGATAGAGATGCTCTGTGGAAGGTGTTAAGAATATATGGTGTGGGAGGCAAGTTGTCAGAAGCAGTGAAAAGTTTTTATCGAGGATGTAAGGCATGTATACGAGTAGGAAAAGAGGAAAGTGATTGGTTCTCAGTGAATGTAGGTTTGCCGCAGGGTTGCGTGTTGTCTCCATGGTTGTTTACTTTGTTTACGGATGGGGTTGTTAGGGACGTGAATGCAATAGTTTTGGAGAGAGGTGCAAGTATGCAGTCTGTTGTAGATGAGAGGGCCTGGGAAGTGAGTCAGTTTTTGTTCGCTGATAATACGGTGCTGGTGGCTGATTCGGGTGAGTAACTGCAGAAGCTAGTGACTGGGTAAGGCAAAGTGTGTGAAAGAAGTAAGCTGAGAGTAAATGTGAATGAGAGGAAGGTTATTAGGTCCAGTAGTGTTGAGGGACAAGTCAATTGGGAGGTAAGTTTGAATGGGGAAAAACTGGAGGAAGTGAAGTGCTTTAGATATCTGAGAGTGGAGTTGGCAGCGAGTGAAATCATGGAAGCGGAAGTGAGCCACAGGGTAGGGGAGGGGGTGAAAGTTCTGGGAGCGTTGAAGAATGTGTGGAAGGCGAGAATATTATCTTGAAAAGCAAAACTGGGGATGTTTGAAGGAATAGTGGTTCCAACAATGTTGTATGGTTGCGAGGCGTGGGCTACAGATAGGGTTGTGTGGAGGAGGGTGGATGTGTCGGAAATGAGATATTTGAGGACAATATGTGGTGTGAGGTGGTTTGATCGAGTAAGTAATGAAAGGGTAAGAGAGATGTGTGGTAATAAAAAGAGTGTGGTTGAGAGAGCAGAAGAGGTTGTATTGAAATGGTTAGGTCACATGGAGAGAATGAGTGAGTAAAGATTGACAAAGAGGATATACGTCTCTGCGGCGGAAGGAACGAGAAGTTGGAGACCAAATTGGAGGTGGAAGAATGGAGTTAAAAAGATTTTGAGCGATCGGGGCATGAATATGCAGGAGGGTGAAAGGTGTGCAAGGAGTAGAATGAATTGGAACGATGTGATATACCGGGGTCGACGTACTGTCAATGGATTGATCCAGGGCAAATGAAGCGTCTGAGGTAAACTATGGAAAGTTTTTGAGGACTGGATGTGGAAAGGGAGTTCTGGTTTCGATGCATTATACATGACAGCTAGAGACTGAATGTGAACAAATGTGGCCTTTGTTGTCTTTTCCTAGCGCTACTTAGTGCGCGTGCGGGGTAGTGGGGTGTCATTTTATGTGTGGCGGGGTGGCGACGGAAATGAATATAGGCAGCAAGTACGAATTATGTACATATGTATATATGTATATGCCTCTGTATGTGTGTATATGTGTATACGTTGGAAATGAATAGGTATGTATATGTGCGTGTGTGTACGTGTATGTATATACATGTGTATGTGGGTGGGTTGGGCCATTCTTTCGTCTGTTTCCTTGCCCTACCTCGCTAAAGCGTGAGACATCGACAAAGTTTAATATGATTGAGTGAATATATATATATATATATATATATATATATATATATATATATATATATATATATATATATATATATATATATATATATTTTTTTTTTTTTTTTTTTTCATACTATTCGCTATTTCCCGCGATAGCGAGGGAGCGTTAAGAACAGAGGACTGGGCCTTTGAGGGAATATCCTCACCTGGACCTCTTCTCTGTTCCTTCTTTTGGAAAAAAAAAAAAAAAAAAAAAACGAGAGGGGAGGATTTCCAGCCCCCCGCTCCCTTCCCTTTTCGTCGCCTTCTACGACACGCAGGGAATACGTGGGAAGTATTCTTTCTCCCCTATCCCCAGGGATAAATATATATATATATATATATATATATATATATATATATATATATATATATATATATATATATATATATATATATATATATATATATATATATATATAAAGTGCGTAAGACAAGGGAGCAAATGGGAACTTCAGTGAAGGGCGCAAATGGGGAGGTGATAACAAGTAGTGGTGATGTGAGAAGGAGATGGAGTGAGTATTTTGAAGGTTTGTTGAATGTGTTTGATGATAGAGTGGCAGATATAGGGTGTTTTGGTCGAGGTGGTGTGCAAAGTGAGAGGGTTAGGGAAAATGATTTGGTAAACAGAGAAGAGGTAGTGAAAGCTTTGCGGAAGATGAAAGCCGGCAAGGCAGCAGGTTTGGATGGTATTGCAGTGGAATTTATTAAAAAAGGGGGTGACTGTATTGTTGACTGGTTGGTAAGGTTATTTAATGTATGTATGACTCATGGTGAGGTGCCTGAGGATTGGCGGAATGCGTGCATAGTGCCATTGTACAAAGGCAAAGGGGATAAGAGTGAGTGCTCAAATTACAGAGGTATAAGTTTGTTGAGTATTCCTGGTAAATTATATGGGAGGGTATTGATTGAGAGGGTGAAGGCATGTACAGAGCATCAGATTGGGGAAGAGCAGTGTGGTTTCAGAAGTGGTAGAGGATGTGTGGATCAGGTGTTTGCTTTGAAGAATGTATGTGAGAAATACTTAGAAAAGCAAATGGATTTGTATGTAGCATTTATGGATCTGGAGAAGGCATATGATAGAGTTGATAGAGATGCTCTGTGGAAGGTATTAAGAATATATGGTGTGGGAGGCAAGTTGTTAGAAGCAGTGAAAAGTTTTTATCGAGGATGTAAGGCATGTGTACGTGTAGGAAGAGAGGAAAGTGATTGGCTCTCAGTGAATGTAGGTTTGCGGCAGGGGTGTGTGATGTCTCCATGGTTGTTTAATTTGTTTATGGATGGGGTTGTTAGGGAGGTAAATGCAAGAGTTTTGGAAAGAGGGGCAAGTATGAAGTCTGTTGGGGATGAGAGAGCTTGGGAAGTGAGTCAGTTGTTGTTCGCTGATGATACAGCGCTGGTGGCTGATTCATGTGAGAAACTGCAGAAGCTGGTGACTGAGTTTGGAAAAGTGTGTGGAAGAAGAAAGTTAAGAGTAAATGTGAATAAGAGCAAGGTTATTAGGTACAGTAGGGTTGAGGGTCAAGTCAATTGGGAGGTGAGTTTGAATGGAGAAAAACTGGAGGAAGTGAAGTGTTTTATATATCTGGGAGTGGATCTGGCAGCGGATGGAACCATGGAAGCGGAAGTGGATCATAGGGTGGGGGAGGGGGCGAAAATCCTGGGGGCCTTGAAGAATGTGTGGAAGTCGAGAACATTATCTCGGAAAGCAAAAATGGGTATGTTTGAAGGAATAGTGGTTCCAACAATGTTGTATGGTTGCGAGGCGTGGGCTATGGATAGAGTTGTGCGCAGGAGGATGGATGTGCTGGAAATGAGATATTTGAGGACAATGTGTGGTGTGAGGTGGTTTGATCGAGTGAGTAACGTAAGGGTAAGAGAGATGTGTGGAAATAAAAAGAGCGTGGTTGAGAGAGCAGAAGAGGGTGTTTTGAAGTGGTTTGGGCACATGGAGAGGATGAGTGAGGAAAGATTGACCAAGAAGATATATGTGTCGGAGGTGGAGGGAACAAAGAGAAGAGGGAGACCAAATTGGAGGTGGAAAGATGAAGTGAAAAAGATTTTGTGTGATCGGGGCCTGAACATGCAGGAGGGTGAAAGGAGGGCAAGGAATAGAGTGAATTGGAGCGATGTGGTATACCGGGGTTGACGTGCTGTCAGTGGATTGAATCAAGGCATGTGAAGCATCTGGGGTAAACCATGGAAAGCTGTGTAGGTATGTATATTTGCGTGTGTGGACGTATGTATATACATGTGTATGGGGGGGGGGGGGTTGGACCATTTCTTTCGTCTGTTTCCTTGCGCTACCTCGCAAACGCGGGAGACAGCGACAAAGTATAATAAAAAAGAATAAAAAAAAATATATATGTATGTATATATATATATATATATATATATATATATATATATATATATATATATAATATATATATATATATATATATATATATATATATATATATATTCTTTCTTTCAAACCATTCGCCATTTCCCGCGTTAGCAAGGTAGCGCCAAGAACAGAGGAACTGGTCCTCTTTGGGAATATTCTCACCTGGCCCCCGGCCCTCCCCCGGCCTGGCCCCCTGGCCTGGCCGCCCGGCCCCCCCCACCCCGCCCCGGCCCGCCCCGGCCCGCCCCCCCCCCCCTGGCCCCTCCCAGGCCGGCCCTCGCCCGGCCGCCGCCCGGCCCCCGCCCACGGCCCCCCCGCCGGCCGCCCACCCCCTCTCGGCCCGCCGCCGGGGGCCCCCCCGCCCCCCGCCCCCGCCCGCCCCGCCCGGCCGCCGCCCCGCCCGCCGCCCGGCCCGCCCCTACGCCCGGTGTCCCGGCCGCCGGCCGGCCCGCCCTGACCAGCCAGCAGCCCGACCACTGGACCGCCGGCCCCCCGGGGCCACCCCCTGGCCACCTGACCCGGCCCCCAACCTGGGCCGGGCCGGCCTCCGTCCCCCCCTGGCCGCCCGGCCGCCCCCGCCCGCCCCGCCGGGCCCCCACCGGCCTTCCTCACCTGGCCCCCTTCTCTGTTCCTTCTTTTGGAAAAAAAAAAAAAAAAAAACGAGAGGGGAGGATTTCCAGCCCCCCGCTCCCTTCCCCTTTTCGTCGCCTTCTACGACACGCAGGGAATACGTGGGAAGTATTCTTTCTCCCCTATCCCCAGGGATAAATATAATATATATAAATATATATAAATATATATATATATAGATAATATATATATATATCATATATATATATATATATATATATATATATAATATATATATATATATATATATAATATATATATATAATTTTTTTTTTTTTATTATACTTTGTCGCTGTCTCCCGCGTTTGCGAGGTAGCGCAAGGAAACAGACGAAAGAAATGGCCCAACCCCCCCCCCCTACACATGTATATACATACGTCCACACACGCAAATATACATACCTACACAGCTTTCCATGATTTACCCCAGACGCTTCACATGCCTTGATTCAATCCACTGACAGCACGTCAACCCCGGTATACCACATCGCTCCAATTCACTCTATTCCTTGCCCTCCTTTCACCCTCCTGCATGTTCAGGCCCCGATCACAGAAAATCTTTTTCACTCCATCTTTCCACCTCCAATTTGGTCTCCCTCTTCTCCTCGTTCCCTCCACCTCCGACACATATATCCTCTTGGTCAATCTTTCCTCACTCATTCTCTCCATGTGCCCAAACCACTTCAAAACACCCTCTTCTGCTCTCTCAACCACGCTCTTTTTATTTCCACACATCTCTCTTACCCTTACGTTACTCACTCGATCAACCCACCTCACACCACACATTGTCCTCAAACATCTCATTTCCAGCACATCCATCCTCCTGCGCACAACTCTATCCATAGCCCACGCCTCGCAACCATACAACATTGTTGGAACCACTATTCCTTCAAACATACCCATTTTTGCTTTCCGAGATAATGTTCTCGACTTCCACACATTCTTCAAGGCCCCCAGAATTTTCGCCCCCTCCCCCACCCTATGATCCACTTCCGCTTCCATGGTTCCATCCGCTGCCAGATCCACTCCCAGATATCTAAAACACTTCACTTCCTCCAGTTTTTCTCCATTCAAACTCACCTTCCAATTGACTTGACCCTCAACCCTACTGTACCTAATAACCTTGCTCTTATTCACATTTACTCTTAACTTTCTTCTTCCACACACTTTACCAAACTCAGTCACCAGCTTCTGCAGTTTCTCACATGAATCAGCCACCAGCGCTGTATCATCAGCGAACAACAACTGACTCGCTTCCCAAGCTCTCTCATCCCCAACAGACTTCATACTTGCTCCTCTTTCCAAAACTCTTGCATTTACCTCCCTAACAACTCCATCCATAAACAAATTAAACAACCATGGAGACATCACACACCCTTGCCGCAAACCTACATTCACTGAGAACCAATCACTTTCGTCTCTTCCTACACGTACACATGCCTTACATCCTCGATAAAAACTTTTCACTGCTTCTAACAACTTTCCTCCCACACCATATATTCTTAATACCTTCCACAGAGCATCTCTATCAACTCTATCATATGCCTGCTCCAGATCCATAAATGCTACATACAAATCCATTTGCTTTTCTAAGTATTTCTCACATACATTCTTCAAAGCAAACACCTGATCCACACATCCTCTACCACTTCTGAAACCACACTGCTCTTCCCCAATCTGATGCTCTGTACATGCCTTCACCCTCTCAATCAATACCCTCCCATATAATTTACCAGGAATACTCAACAAACTTATACCTCTGTAATTTGAGCACTCACTCTTATCCCCTTTGCCTTCGTACAATGGCACTATGCACGCATTCCGCCAATCCTCAGGCACCTCACCATGAGTCATACATACGTTAAATAACCTTACCAACCAGTCAACAATACAGTCACCCCCTTTTTTAATAAATTCCACTGCAATACCATCGAAACCTGCTGCCTTGCCGGCTTTCATCTTCCGCAAAGCTTTCACTACCTCTTCTCTGTTTACCAAATCATATATATATATATATATATATATATATATATATATATATATATATATATATATATATATATATATATATATATATATATATATATATATATATATATATACATATATATATAGGCATGTACAGAGCATCAGATTGGGGAAGAGTAGTCTGGTTTCAGAAGTGGTAGAACATGTGTGGATCAGGTGTTTGCAGTGAAGAATGTATGAGAAAAATACGTAAAGAAACATTTGGATTTGTATGTAGCATCTATGGATCTCGAGTGGGCATATGATTGGGTGGATAGAAATGCTTTGTGGAAGGATCTAAGAGTACACAGTGTGAAAGGTAAGTTGCTAGAACCAGTGAAAAGTTTTTAGGAAGGATGTAAAGCATGTGTGCGAGTAGGAAGAGATTAGAGTGGTCGGTTCCCAGTGAATGTCGGTTTGCGGCAGGGGTAGGTGAATTCTCCAAGGTTGTTTGTCATTTTTTTTATGGATGTGGTGGTTCGGAAGATGAATGCAAGAGTATTGAAGAGAGGTGCAAGTATACATTCTGTATTGGATAAGTCTACTTTCTAAGCTCACTTACTCTCACCACTCTCTTCACCCCAACATTCTAAGATAATGATCAGACATCTCTATTGTTGCCCCTCTCAGCATATTAACATCCAGAAGTCTCTCTTTCATGCGCCTATCAATTAACACGTAATCCAATAACGCTCTCTGGTCATCACTCCTACCTACATACGTATACTTATGTATATCTCTCATTTTAAACCAAGCATTCCCAATCACCAGGCCTTTATCAGCACACAAATCTACAAGCTCTTCACCATTTCCATTTACAACTCTGAACACCTCATGTACATCAATCATACCCTAAAGTGCCACAAAAGCTTTCAGCGTGTTCAATGGTCGTACCGTCCTGAGCGAGGGTCGTAACGTCATACCTCAGTGATTAAAAGAATTCTGCTTTTTGAAGTGACCCGGCCCTAGGGCTCTGGTTACATCTTCGGCTTGAGTGCAGTGCTGTAGGCGACCGAGGGAGATATGGCCCACACCCTTTGTAGAGTCCGAATTATTTTGTAAATTGACCTTTATATCCTTATGAACAACTGTCAAAAACACTCAAAAATTTAATAATCTATATTGAGTAGAAACTTAAAACTTTAAACAGACACACGAAAGTTGAAATGCACATTATCCCATGTGGGCCAACACCTACTCTGCTGGTGTTGGAAGGTTCAGCCCAGCGGGAGCAAATTTCTTGTTAGATGGATTCTGTTGTATAAACATTGTGTGAAGTAACATAAACCTGATGTGAAATTACGTTCCTCTTTCAGGGTACAACCCTCTCTTATCGTACTATCCACTGTTACCATCCTACCCTCTCCTACCGTGCTACCCTCTCCTACTGTGATACCGTCTCCTACCGTGTTACACCCTTCTAATGTTTGGTATCACAGTCATCTGTGACTCGCACAATAGGACGCTTGTAGCACATGACGTGATACAGAAATATAGGAATATCGACACAGAGTTGACGTGTTTCAGCAAATACATATATGGTTACCCTATTACAGTTTATACAGATCACAGAGCACTGTTAGGTATTTTTCAAAGGCAAGATCCTACAGGAAAGTTTCAGAGGTGGTTTTTAACTATACAAGCATTTGACCCAGATTTTCGTTTTGTTTCGGGTTCATCCAATGTAGTTGCAGACGCACTCTTCCGCAGAGTGGGTACAGTCACTGTAGGCAATAGCCCCGTAGATTTTGATGTAGAAAGGTTGACACGACATCAACGAGATGTCCCAGTCTTGGGTCCTGTCATAGAATACCTAGAGGGTGTAAGATCTTCATTGGATGCTAAAACAGTTGTTCCAGTCAGAGAATTGTATTTAGCGCAGGGAGTCTTGTGCAGGGACGCGAAATTAGGAGTGCCCGCCCGTGTTGTTACGCAAACAATAATTCCAACAACATTAGTACAGGATTTCTTGAAGTTAGCACATGATTCATCACAGACCGCACACCCAGGCGCAGATAAATTCTATAAGCAAACTCGTTTGAGGTGTTTCTGGCCAAGAATGCAGAAAACATTAAAGATAATATTTTGATGTGCCAAACCTGTAACACATACAAGGGAAGTCGAACTGCCCCGCAGACTGTGTTGAAATATCCTTTACCTACATACCCATGGGAAAGAGTTCATATGGACATATTAGGAGGTTTCCCTAGGTCCATGGCAGGCTACAGATACATTTTAGTAATTACTGATGCCTTCACGAGATATTGTGAATTAGTCCCAGTTAAAAATAAAGACGTAGCCACCGGTCGCTAAGGCGTTCAAAAAATATATCTTAGACAGACATAATGCTCCGAAGACTTTAGTTCCAGATAATGGTGGGGAATTTAATAACTCACTATTAGAGGAACTCTGTAAATTGTATAACATAATTAAATGTGATATAATGGCACATCACCCAGCCTCGAATGGCCTGGCAGAAAGGTTGAACCGTAAGATCCTCCAGTGTCTTCGCACCAACATTAATTTTGATCATGATGAATGGAGTGAGTACCTGTCTGATGTCCAATGTTCATTAAACTCAGCTTATCATAAGTCAATTGGAGACACACCCTTCCACGCCTTACACCGTTTTGATAAAGTGTTGCCGTATGACATAATAGCGTCCCCTCCTTCATGTCCAGCGGTCCAGAAATCAGTTGTAGTGGAAAAATATCGCACGACTCAATTGGTTCATCAAAGAATCAAGGAAACTCCAGGTGAAGCCACTACAACCTTCACGAACCAGGCTAATAAATCCGCGAAACCATCAAAGGTACGTGGCTCCCGGACTCTTGGTAATGGTGCAGGAATTTAACACTAGAAGTGACATTCCTAAACTTGACCCAAAATTTTCTGGTCCCTATCGAGCCTTAGCTCATTTAAAGGGACATAAGTTCAGCGTTTGACATCTAAATACAGGTGACATTCGTGAAGAACATGAGGACCACTTGAAAGTTTTACAGTATTCTGAACATGATCATCCCGGTACCACAACAGACAGTATTCCTCAAACCCCAAACAGTGTCACCCAAACAACTTCTACAACTGTTCAGACTGTCCCCACACCAGAACCGAATACCCTAACATCACCACCACACACACATCAGTATTCATTAAGACCTCGCCTTTAAGAAGTTGCTAAGTTTATCATTTTCCAGGTTCTTCCTTCTCATGTCCTTATGGTGTCTTCCTGTATATGACACCATGGCAGTACCAGGCGCCCTTCTCACGACTCCCCGCGGGGTCCGCCTCGTGAGGGACACAGTCTCGGTTAAGTTGGGCCTGGAGGGTCTACCCTACACTTACGATAATCTAGTGAAACTAATGGAGGCCGTACCTCGCTTACGGTCTACCTTACTCAAGTTTTACAACAGTGCGTCCATCAGAAACTCTAGTGTTGCTCCTCCTCCAACCTTGTTAAACCAGTGGACCTGGAAACTGAATAGTACCTGTGTGATTCTGTATGACATAATATACAAGACATTGAATCTCCAGTAAATACTAATACCAGGATGAACACGGAAAAGCAAAGGAGAAGCAAGAGAGGTCTGCTTAATTTTGTAGGGTCCCTCCAATCATACTTGTTTGGTACTGCTACTCAGGAAGAACTTAATTCAGTTAGGAATCAGATTGCATCCTCACAATTTCAACAACTTCTTAACAACAGGTTTATTAAAGCTGAAGCTAAGGTCTTAAAACAACATTCTAGATAGTTGAATGACATGATGTTAACTGTTAACAACCTGACACAACAGGTAGCACTACTGTCAAAGTCTGTTAATACTATATATGCTATAGTGACTATTTCCACATATGTTGATAGTTTATATACCCAAATCACTTATTATGCACATTATTTCACTGACTTATTGGAAGATGTTAATAATCTGGTAAACCAAGTTGTCACACCATCGTTTTTTCCCTTCTCGGAACTCACACGTATCATTAAACAAGCGATGACGAAATTCGGTTGCACCCCAGCTCTCCCTCTGCATCACGTGGCCAGTTATTACTCCTTACTAACGATTGACGTGATCCTTGAAGCGGTCATTATCCACATACCATTCACTGACTCCAATATTTACAGCCTTGCGAACATAATACCATTCCCTTTTAATTTTACAAAAGAGTTGCAAAAGACTATCATCCTTGCTGATAACATGAACTTTCTCTTATATTATATTAATTCCTAGTTGATTGCACATCCCTCCTTGCATGATTTAGGATTGTGCCATAAACCATTGTTTGACAACTTGATTTGCCCCCCTAATACCTTGGTTTTTCATGATTTACAAACAAACTCATGTGAGTACCAACTACTTTTAGGGCATCAACAAAATGCTCTACATTCCTGTTCCTTTAAGGAAATTACTGTTACTGAACCTTGGATTGAAAGTATGGACAAGTATCACGTACTGTATTTTCCAGAACCACAAAATGTTCTCATTTATTGCCCACCCAATCATCCCAAATCTTATTTGTTTCTGGGACACATTCACTTAGGACAACAATGTACTGTTATCAGTTCCAATTTCAAATTGTTCGGCACGTATGATCATTTTTGGGACAAATTGATAGAGCTATCACGAGTATAGAACGAATCCCTCAAAACATCAACTTATCCATCATTAATGAAGTAAATATCCAACACCTTCCATCTATGGTTCAAGAAGATTTAGATTCTACAATAGATGTTTTGGCTTTTGTACCTTTTAAGTACACTTCTCATGTTTCTGGATTTTCAATTATTTCGTTGTCTATTGCACTCATATTGTTATTCATAGTATTCATCTTATATTGTCGTCTACGACATAGGGTGTCTAATATAGAATTCCCTACAGCCACATTGGATGTTCAGAAGGTAGTCGCAGCAGCACTTCCTTATTTAAGGAGGAATCTAACCCCAGAAAAATATCCATTGAATGAGTTACTTGAATTTTTTTCTATTTTGCATACTGATTTTGTTTACACCATATATATATATATATATATATATATATATATATATATATATATATATATATATATATATATATATATATATATATATATATATATATATATATATATATATATATATATATATTTTTTTTTTTTTTTTTTTTTGCCGCTGTCTCCCGCGTTTGCGAGGTAGCGCAAGGAAACAGACGAAAGAAATGGCCCAACCCACCCCCATACACATGTATATACATACGTCCACACACGGAAATATACATACCTACACAGCTTTCCATGGTTTACCCCAGACGCTTCACATGCCTTGATTCAATCCAATGACAGCACGTCAACCCCGGTATACCACATCGCTCCAATTCACTCTATTCCTTGCCCTCCTTTCACCCTCCTGCATGTTCAGGCCCCGATCACACAAAATCTTTTTCACTCCATCTATCCACCTCCAATTTGGTCTCCCTCTTCTCCTCGTTCCCTCCACCTCCGACACATATATTCTCTTGGTCAATCTTTCCTCACTCATTCTCTCCATGTGCCCGAACCATTTCAAAACACCCTCTTCTGCTCTCTCAACCACGCTCTTTTTATTTCCACACATCTCTCTTACCCTTACGTTACTTACTCGATCAAATCACCTCACACCACATATTGTCCTCAAACATCTCATTTCCAGCACATCCATCCTCCTGCGCACAACTCTATCCATAGCCCACGTCTCGCAACCATACAACATTGTGCATAGTGCCATTGTACAAAGGCAAAGGGGATAAGAGTGTGTGCTCAAATTACAGAGGTATAAGTTTGTTGAGTATTCCTGGTAAATTATATGGGAGGGTATTGATTGAGAGGGTGAAGGCATGTACAGAGCATCAGATTGGGGAAGAGCAGTGTGGTTTCAGAAGTGGTAGAGGATGTGTGGATCAGGTGTTTGCTTTGAAGAATGTATGTGAGAAATACTTAGAAAAGCAAATGGATTTGTATGTAGCATTTATGGATCTGGAGAAGGCATATGATAGAGTTGATAGAGATGCTCTGTGGAAGGTATTAAGAATATATGGTGTGGGAGGAAAGTTGTTAGAAGCAGTGAAAAGTTTTTATCGAGGATGTAAGGCATGTGTACGTGTAGGAAGAGAGGAAAGTGATTGGTTCTCAGTGAATGTAGGTTTGCGGCAGGGGTGTGTGATGTCTCCATGGTTGTTTAATTTGTTTATGGATGGAGTTGTTAGGGAGGTAAATGCAAGAGTTTTGGAAAGAGGGGCAAGTATGAAGTCTGTTGAGGATGAGAGAGCTTGGGAAGTGAGTCAGTTGTTGTTCGCTGATGATACAGCGCTGGTGGCTGATTCATGTGAGAAACTGCAGAAGCTGGTGACTGAGTTTGGTAAAGTGTGTGGAAGAAGAAAGTTAAGAGTAAATGTGAATAATAGCAAGGTTATTAGGTACAGTAGGGTTGAGGGTCAAGTCAATTGGGAGGTGAGTTTGAATGGAGAAAAACTGGAGGAAGTGAAGTGTTTTAGATATCTGGGAGTGGATCTGGCAGCGGATGGAACCATGGAAGCGGAAGTGGATCATAGGGTGGGGGAGGGGGTGAAAATTCTGGGGGCCTTGAAGAATGTGTGGAAGTCGAGAACATTATCTCGGAAAGCAAAAATGGGTATGTTTGAAGGAATAGTGGTTCCAACAATGTTGTATGGTTGCGAGGCGTGGGCTATGGATAGAGTTGTGCGCAGGAGGATGGATGTGCTGGAAATGAGATGTTTGAGGACAATGTGTGGTGTGAGGTGGTTTGATCGAGTGAGTAACGTAAGGGTAAGAGAGATGTGTGGAAATAAAAAGAGCGTGGTTGAGAGAGCAGAAGAGGGTGTTTTGAAGTGGTTTGGGCACATGGAGAGGATGAGTGAGGAAAGATTGACCAAGAGGATATATGTGTCGGAGGTGGAGGGAGCAAGGAGAAGAGGGAGACCAAATTGGAGGTGGAAAGATGGAGTGAAAAAGATTTTGTGTGATCGGGGCCTGAACATGCAGGAGGGTGAAAGGAGGGCAAGGAATAGAGTGAATTGGAGCAATGTGGTATACCGGGGTTGACGTGCTGTCAGTGGATTGAATCGGGGCATGTGAAGCGTCTTGGATAAACCATGGAAAGCTGTGTAGGTATGTATATTTGCGTGTGTGGACGTATGTATATACATGTGTATGGGGGGGGGTTGGGCCATTTCTTTCGTCTGTTTCCTTGCGCTACCTCGCAAACGCGGGAGACAGCGACAAAGTAAAAAAAAAAAAAAAAAAATATATATATATATATATATATATTTATATATATATATATATATATATATATATATATATATATATATATATATATATATATATATATATATATATATATATATTCTTTCTTTCAAACCATTCGCCATTTCCCGCGTTAGCAAGGTAGCGCCAAGAACAGAGGACTGGTCCTTCTTTGGAATATTCTCACCTGGCCCCCTCTGTTCCTTCCCTTGGAAAATTAAAATAAAAAAAACGAGAGGGGAGGATTTCCAGACCCCCGCTCCCTTCCCTTTTAGTCGCCTTCTACGACACGCAGGGAATACGTGGGAAGTATTCTTTCTCCCCTATCCCCAGGGATAATATATATATATATATATATATATATATATATATATATATATATATATATATATATATATATATATATATATATATATATATATATATATATATATATATATATATATATATATATATATATATTTATTTTTTTTTTTTTATACTTTGTCGCTGTCTCCCGCGTTTGCGAGGTAGCGCAAGGAAACAGACGAAAGAAATGGCCCAACCCCCCCCATACACATGTATATACATACGTCCACACACGCAAATATACATACCTACACAGCTTTCCATGGTTTACCCCAGACGCTTCACATGCCTTGATTCAATCCACTGACAGCACGTCAACCCCGGTATACCACATCGCTCCAATTCACTCTATTCCTTGCCCTCCTTTCACCCTCCTGCATGTTCAGGCCCCGATCACACAAAATCTTTTTCACTCCATCTTTCCACCTCCAATTTGGTCTCCCTCTTCTCCTTGCTCCCTCCACCTCCGACACATATATCCTCTTGGTCAATCTTTCCTCACTCATCCTCTCCATGTGCCCAAACCACTTCAAAACACCCTCTTCTGCTCTCTCAACCACGCTCTTTTTATTTCCACACATCTCTCTTACCCTTACGTTACTCACTCGATCAAACCACCTCACACCACACATTGTCCTCAAACATCTCATTTCCAGCACATCCATCCTCCTGCGCACAACTCTATCCATAGCCCATGCCTCGCAACCATACAACATTGTTGGAACCACTATTCCTTCAAACATACCCATTTTTGCTTTCCGAGATAATGTTCTCGACTTCCACACATTCTTCAAGGCTCCCAGAATTTTCGCCCCCTCCCCCACCCTATGATCCACTTCCGCTTCCATGGTTCCATCCGCTGCCAGATCCACTCCCAGATATCTAAAACACTTCACTTCCTCCAGTTTTTCTCCGTTCAAACTCACCTCCCAATTGACTTGACCCTCAACCCTACTGTACCTAATAACCTTGCTCTTATTCACATTTACTCTTAACTTTCTTCTTCCACACACTTTACCAAACTCAGTCACCAGCTTCTGCAGTTTCTCACATGAATCAGCCACCAGCGCTGTATCATCAGCGGACAACAACTGACTCACTTCCCAAGCTCTCTCATCCCCAACAGACTTCATACTTGCCCTTCTTTCCAAAAGTCTTGCATTTACCTCCCTAACAACCCCATCCATAAACAAATTAAACAACCATGGAGACATCACACACCCCTGCCGCAAACCTACATTCACTGAGAACCAATCACTTTCCTCTCTTCCTACACGTACAGATGCCTTACATCCTCGATAAAAACTTTTCACTCCTTCTAACAACTTTCCTCCCACCCCATATATTCTTAATACCTTCCACTGAGCATCTCTATCAACTCTATCATATGCCTTCTCCAGATCCATAAATGCTACATACAAATCCATTTGCTTTTCTAAGTATTTCTCACATACATTCTTCAAAGCAAACACCTGATCCACACATCCTCTGCCACTTGTGAAACCACACTGCTCTTCCCCAATCTGATGCTCTGTACATGCCTTCACCCTCTCAATCAATACCCTCCCATATATATATATATATATATATATATATATATATATATATATATATATATATATATATATATATATATATATATATATTATCTTCTGTTTCCCATTTTAGAAAGTTAATACAAGGAGGGGAGGATTTCTGGCCCCCCGCTCCCGTCCCCTCTAGTCGCTTTCTACGACACGCGAGGAATACGTGGGAAGTATTCTTTCACTCCTATCCCCAGGGATAATATACATATATATATACATATACACATACACACAGATACACATACATACGCACATATACACACACACACACATACATATATATACATATGAAAAATGTAAGAAACAATTTAGAAAATTGAAACTTCTAGCTTGAAATGAATGAAAAAAATGAATGTCACATAATGGTTCAACCTCTGGCTATGGAAAAAAGGAAATGTATAATTTATTTACACAAACGTCAATAGCAGTTCTCATCAATTTAACCACTGTATCAATAAGCTTCAATGTCTAAGCTACATTTTTTCTCCAATTTCACTATTTTCCTTCACATTTTTAATTGTGTCTGAAGGTTCTACATCAAGAGTGATTGTTTTTCCAGTAAGGGTCTTCACATCTTGGTTACATCCACACACATTTAGGCGTGGGCTATGGATAGAGTTGTGCGCAGGAGGATGGATATGCTGGAAATGAGATGTTTGAGGACAATGTGTGGTGTGAGGTGGTTTGATCGAGTGAGTAACGTAAGGGTAAGAGAGATGTGTGGAAATAAAAAGAGCGTGGTTGAGAGAGCAGAAGAGGGTGTTTTGAAGTGGTTTGGGCACATGGAGAGGATGAGTGAGGAAA
>NC_092229.1:33416343-33431343 GCF_036320965.1 Panulirus ornatus
GTGTGGGGGATCAGCCTGGGGAGTGTAGCACCTTGTGTGGGGGATCAGCCTGGGGAGTGTAGCACCTTGTGTGGGGGATCAGCCTGGGGAGTGTGGAACCTTGTGCTGGGGAAGAGCCTAGGGAGTGTGGAAACTGTGTGGGGACGAGCCTTGGGAGTGTGGAACCTTGTGTGGGACGAGTGTGGGGAGTGTGGAACGTTATGTGAGACGAGCGTGGGGAGTGTGGAACTCTATGCGGGGTACCAACCTGGGGAGTGTGGAACCATGTGCGAAAGACGAGCCTGGGGAGTTTGGAGGATTGTGTGGGGTACTAACTTAGGAAGTGTGGAACCTTGTGTTGGGGACGAGCCTAGGGAGTGTGGAACCTTGTATGGGGAACCAGCCTGGGGAGTGTGGAACATTGTGTGGGGACGAGCTAGGGCGGTGTGGAACCTTGTGTAGGAGACGAGTGTGGGGAGTGTGGAAACTTGTGTGGGAGACGAGCTTGGGGAGTGTGGAACCTTGTATTGGGGAACAGATTGGGGAGTGTGGAACTTTGCGTGTGGGACGAGCCTGGGGAGTGTGGAACCTTGTGTGGGGGACGAGCCTAGGGAGTGTGGATCCTTGTATGGGAGACGAGCCTAGGGAGTGAGGAACCCTGTATGGGGACCAGTCTTTGGGAATGTGGAACCTTGTGTGGGGGACCAACTTAGTGAGTGTTGAACCTTGTATGGGGGACCATCCTGAGGAGTGTGGAATCATGTGTGGGGACCAACCTGGGGAGTGTGGGGCCTCTTGTGGGAGACAAGCTTGGGGAGTTTAGAACCTTGTGTTGGGGACCAGCCTTTGGGAGTGTGGAATTTGTGAGGGGGACGAACCTGGGGAGACTGGAACTTTGCGTGGGAGAAAAGCCTTGGGAGTGTGGAACCTTGTGTGGGGGACCAGCCTGGGAGGTGTGAAGCCTTATGTGGGGGATGAACCTAGGGAGTTTGGAATCTTGTGTGGGAGATGTGCACAGGGAATGAGGGACCTCGTGTGGGGGACCAGCCTTTAGAAGTTTGGAACCTTTTGTGGGGGACCAGCCTAAGGAAACTGAAACCTTGTGTGGGGGATGAGCCTGGGGAGTGTGGAGCCTTGTACGGGAGACGAGCCTAGGGAGTATGGAACCTTGCGTGGGAGACGAGTCTGGAGAGTGTGGTACCTTTTGTGGGAGACGAGCCTAGGGAGTGTAGAACCTTGTGTGAGGAACCAACCTTTGGGAGTATGGAACCTTGTGTGGGGACTAGCCTATGATGTGTGGAACCCTGTGTGGGGAACAGCGTGTGGAGTGTGGAACCTTGTGTGGGGGATAAGCCTGATAAATGTAGTGCCTTTGGGAGGGGGACATGACTATGGAGTGTCACTTTGTGTGGGGGACGAGCCTGGGGAGTATGCAACCTTGTGTGGGAGATAATCCTGTGGATGATGAAACCTTTTGTGGGGGACGAGCTTAGGGAGTATGAAACCTTGTTTGCGGGACGAGTCTAGGGAATGTGGAACCTTGTGTGAGAGACGAGCCTAGGGAGTGAGGAACCTTGTGTGACTACCAGCCTTTGGGAGTGTGGAACCTTATGTGGGGGACCAACTTGGGAGTGTGGAACCATGTGTCAGGGACCATCTTGGGGAGTGTAGGGTCTTGTGTGGAGGACCATTCTGGGGAGTGTGGTACCTTGTGAGGAGGACCAGCCAGGAAGAATTTGGCGCCTTGTGTGGGGGACCAGCCTTTGGGGTGTAGAACCCTAGCTTACTGAGTGTGGAACCTTTGTGTGAGGGACGAGCCTGGGGAGTGTAGCACCTTGTGTAGTGGACGAGCCTTGGGTGTATGGAACCTTATGTGGGGGACCAGCCTAATGAGTGTGGAACCTTGTTCGGAGGACGAGCCTGGGGAGTCTGGCACCTTGTTTGTGGGACGAACATTTCGAATGTGGGACTTTGTGGAGAGGACGATCATAATGAGTGTTGAAACTTGTGTTGGAGACCAGCATGGGGAGTGTGGAACGTTGTATGGGGACGAGCCTGGAGAGTTTAGAACATTTGTGTGGAGGATCAGTCTGGGGAGTATGGAACCCTGTGTGGGGGACCAACCTGGTGAGAGTGGAAGCATGTGTGGGTGACGAGCCTGGAAAGTGTTCAACATTGTTTGTGGGACGAACTTGGGATTGTGAAACCTTTTGTGGGAGCCAAGCTTTGGGAGTGTGGAATCTTGTGTGGGAGACAAGCTAAGTGTGTGTAGAACCATGCGTGAGGGGCCAGACTGGGGAGTGTGGAACCGTGTGTGGGACACGAGCTTGGAGAGCATGGAAACTTGTGTGGGAGACGAGCCTGTGCATTGTGAAACCTTGTGTAGGGGACGAGCCTAGGGAGTGTGAAACATTGTATGGGGGACGAGAATAGGTAGTGTGGAACCTTTTGTGTGAGATGAGCCTAGGGAGTGTGAAGCCTTGTTTGGGAGCCCCACCTGGGGAGTATGAAACCTTGTGTGGGGGATAAGCCTGGCGAGTGTGGAACCTCGCGTGGAGGACGAGCCTGGAGAGTGGAGGAACGTTTGTTGGGGACGAACGTGGGGAGTGAGGAACCTTGTGTGCAAGACGAGCATGGGGAGTATGGAACCTTGTGTGGGGCACGTTCCTGAGAAGTTTGAAACCCTGTGTGTGAGGCCAGCCTGGGAGGGTAGAACCTTGTGTGGTGGACCCGCATGGGGAGTGTGGAACATTGTGTGATTGACGAACTTGGGGATTTTGGAGCCTTGTGTGGGGGACGAGCCTGGGAAGTGTATAACCTTGGGGTTTTACCTTTTATTGGGGACAAGTCTGGAGAGCGTGGAGCCTTGTGTGGTAGAAGAGCCTGGGGAGTGTGAAACCTTGTGGGCAACAAGCCTTGTGAGCATGGAATATTGTGTGATAGACGAGCCTTGGGAGTTTGGAAACGTGTGTGGGACGAACCCGGAGAGTGTGGAGCCTTGTGTGGGGGTCCAGCGTGAGGAGAGTAGTATATTGTCTTGGAGAAGGGGGACTAGTGTGGAGAGTCTGGAACTTTGTGTAGTATGTCAATGTAGTGAGTGTGGAACCTTGTGTCTGGGGCGAGCGTGGGGTTTGTGGAACCTTGTTTGAGGGACCAGCATAGTAGTGTGGTACCTTGTGTGGGGAGACCAGCCTGAGGAGTGTGGAACCTTTTGTCGGAGACCAGCTTAAGGAGTGTGGAACCTTGTGTTGGAGATCAGCCTGGGGAGTGTGGAACCTTGTGTGGGGAACCAGCCTGGGGAGTATGGAACCTTGTTTGGGGAACCAGCGTGGGGAGTGTCGAACTTTGTGTTGGGTTCCGTCGTGGAGAGTGTGGTACCTTGTGTGGGAGACCAGCGTGGAGAGTGTAGGACCTTGTGTGAGGTATCAATGTGGGGAGTGTGGAACCTTGTGTGGGGGACCAGTCTGGAGAGTGTGAACCTTTAGTTGAGAACGAGCCTGGGGAGTGTGGAACTCTGTGTGGGGGACCTGCCTGGGTGTTGTGGATCCTTGTGTGGGAGACGAGCCTGGGGAGTGTGGAAACTTGTGTGGGGATCAACCTGGGGAGTGTGGAACCTTGTGTGGGGGATGAACCTGGGAGTGTGAAACCTTGTGTGGGAGACGAGCCTGGGGAGTGTGGAAACTTGTGTGGGGATCAACCTGGGGAGTTTGGAACCTTGTGTGGGGGACCAGCCTGGGGAGTATGAAACCTTGTATGGAGGACGAAGCTCAGGAGGGTGGAACCTTGTGTGGGGGACCAGCCTGGGGAGTGTAGAACCTTGTGTGGGGGACCAGCCTGGGGAGTGTGGAACCTTGTGTGGGGGACCAGCCTGGGGAGTGTGGAACCTTGTGTGGGGGACCAGCCTGGAGAGTGTGGAACCTTGTGTGGGGGACCAGCCTGGGGAGTGTGGAACCTTGTGTGGGGGACCAGCCTGGGGAGTGTGGAACCTTGTGTGGGGGACCAGCCTGGGGAGTGTGGAACCTTGTGTGGGGGACCAGCCTGGGGAGTGTGGAACCTTGTGTGGGGGACCAGCCTGGGGAGTGTGGAACCTTGTGTGGGGGACCAGCCTGGGGAGTGTGGAACCTTGTGTGGGGGACCAGCCTGGGGAGTGTGGAACCTTGTGTGGGGGACCAGCCTGTGGAGTGTGGAACCTTGTGTGGAGGACCAGCCTGGGGAGTGTGGAACCTTGTGTGGGAGACCAGCCTGGGGAGTGTGGAACCTTGTGTGGGGGACCAGCCTGGGGAGTGTGGAACCTTGTGTGGGGGACCAGCCTGTGGAGTGTGGAACCTTGTGTGGAGGACCAGCCTGGGGAGTGTGGAACCTTGTGTGGAGGACCAGCCTGGGGAGTGTGGAACCTTGTGTGGGGGACCAGCCTGGGGAGTGTGGAACCTTGTGTGGAGGACTAGCCTGGGGAGTGTGGAACCTTGTGTGGGGGACCAGCCTGGGGAGTGTGGAACCTTGTGTGGAGGACCAGCCTGGGGAGTGTGGAACCTTGTGTGGAGGACCAGCCTGGGGAGTGTGGAACCTTCACTACATCAACACTTCTTCAGGCGTTTCGGATCTTATATTTTCCCCTTTAGTTTTGTCCTGTTTCATTACACTGCTCCTCCTGGTCCCTTCTGCATGTTCTTCCTCACCCTCCTCGCCTAACTATGTCTTCCCAGAGCTGTGCTGACTCCATGCAGGCTACAATTGTATTGACTCTCTGTAAGCCTCAGTTGTATTGATTCCTTGCAGGCCACAATTGTATTGACTCCCTATAAGCCTCGGGTGTACTTACTCCATGCAGGCCAAAATTGTATTGACTCCCCGTAAGCCTCAGGTGTACTTACTCCATGCAGGCCAAAATTGTATTGACTCCCTGTAGGACACAGCTGTACTGACTCCCTGTAGGCCACATATATGTTGGTCACAGCTGGACCAGCTTAATGAAGGCCACATCTGTGCTGACTTCCTGTAGGCCATTGCAAAAAACTGACTCCATATAGGCCACAGCTACATTGACTCAATGTTGACTACAGCTGTACCTACTCCAGGTATGTTACACATGTGCTGGCTTATAACTTCTTGTAAGCCACAACTTCATCAACTCGCTGTGGATCACAACTGTACCGATTACCTGTAGCTTGCAGCTACACAGTCTCCCTATAGGTTACAGGTGTACAGGCTCCCTTTTGGTTACAGCTGCGTCAACTCCTTGTAGACAACATCTGTACCGGTTGTTTGTAGGTTACAGCTGTAACTTTATATCACTGCATAAAATGATCATCCTGGAGCTTGTGAGAGTGATTATTTCGTATCATGTCACACTGATAGTCTCTCTCTCTCTCTCTCTCTCTCTCTCTCTCTCTCTCTCTCTCTCTCTCTCTCTCTCTCTCTCTCTCTCTCTCTCTCCTCCCTCCATCTCCCTCCCTCTCCTCCTCCCTAGTTATCACAGTGATTGTCGTTAACGATTAAATGCCACTTGGTAATTAGAAATGTGATGTTCTGCAAATTATCTGTCAAATAATTATCAGTGCTGGCAACTCCTGCTTATTACCTTATACTTGTGTCTGCTTATGTTGTTTATTTCTGCTGACTTATACCTGCTCATGTGGGGATATGTCTGCTGACTTCATATGTCTTTCTGTCTGCTTACTTATACCTCTCTATAAGTGGTTATATCTGTTAACTTATACCTGCTCATGTGCACTTATGCCTGCTGACTTATAACTGCTCATATAAGGTTATACCTGCTCACTTATAACTGCTCATTTGTGTTTATGTCTCCTAACTTATATCTGCTCATGTGTGGGTATTCCAGCTGCTTTTACCTGCTCTTGTGTGGTTTCGTCTGCTGGCTTGTACCTGCTCATGTGGTTATGTTTGCTGAATTATAACTGCTCACATGTGGTTATATCTGCAGACTTAAGACTGTTCATGTTTGGATATGTCTGCTGATTATACTTATCTGCTGACTTATAACTATTCATGTGTGGTTATGTCTGCTGACTTATAACTGCTCATGTGTGGTTATGTCTGCTGACTTATAACTGCTCATGTGTGGTTATGTCTGCTGACTTATAACTGTTCATGTGTGGTTATGTCTGCTGACTTATAACTGTTCATGTGTGGTTATGTCTGCTGACTTATAACTGTTCATGTGTGGTTATGTCTGCTGACTTATAACTGTTCATGTGTTGTTATGTCTGCTGACTTATAACTGTTCATGTGTGGTTATGTCTGCTGACTTATAACTATTCATGTGTGGTTATGTCTGCTGACTTTTAACTGCTCATGTGTGGTTATGTCTGCTGACTTATAACTGTTCATGTGTGGTTATGTCTGCTGACTTATAACTATTTATGTGTGGTTATGTCTGCTGACTTATAACTGCTCATGTGTGGTTATGTCTGCTGACTTATAACTGTTCATGTGTGGTTATGTCTGCTGACATAACTGTTCATGTGTGGTTATGTCTGCTGACTTATAACTATTCATGTGTGGTTATGTCTGCTGACTTATAACTATTCATGTGTGGTTATGTCTGCTGACTTATAACTGCTAATGTGTGGTTATGTCTGCTGACTTATAACTGCTAATGTGTGGTTATGTCTGCTGACTTATAACTATTCATGTGTGGTTATGTCTGCTGACTTATAACTGCTCATGTGTGGTTATGTCTGCTGACTTATAACTGCTCATATGTGGTTATGTCTGCTGACTTATAACTGTTCATGGATGGTTATGTCTGCTGACTTATAACTATTCATGTGTGGTTATGTCTGCTGACTTATAACTATTCATGTGTGGTTATGTCTGCTGACTTTTAACTGCTCATGTGTGGTTATGTCTGCTGACTTATAACTGTTCATGTGTGGTTATGTCTGCTGACTTATAACTATTCATGTGTGGTTATGTCTGCTGACTTATAACTGCTCATGTGTGGTTATGTTTGCTGACTTATAACTGCTCATATGTGGTTATGTCTGCTGACTTATAACTGTTCATGGATGGTTATGTCTGCTGACTTATAACTATTCATGTGTGGTTATGTCTGCTGACTTATAACTGCTCGTGTGGTTATGTCTGCTGACTTATAACTGTTCATGTGTTGTTATGTCTGCTGACTTATAACTGTTCATGTGTGGGTATGTCTGCTGACTTATAACTGTTCATGTGTGGTTATGTCTGCTTACTTATAACTGTTCATGTGTGGTTATGTCTGCTGACTTATAACTGTTCATGTGTGGACATGTCTGCTGACTTATAACTGTTCATGTGTTGTTATGTCTGCTGACTTATAACTGTTCATGTGTGGTTATGTCTGCTGACTTATAACTGTTCATGTGTGGTTGTCTGCTGACTTATAACTGTTCATGTGTGGTTATGTCTGCTAACTTATAACTGTTCATGTGTGGGTATGTCTGCTGACTTATAACTGTTCATGTGTAGTTATGTCTGCTGACTTATAACCGTTCATGTGTGGTTATGTCTGCTGACATAACTGCTCATGTGTGGTTATGTCTGCTGACATAACTGTTCATGTGTGGTTATGTCTGCTGACTTATAACTGTTCATGTGTGGACATGTCTGCTGACTTATAACTGTTCATGTGTGGACATGTCTGTTGACTTATAACTGTTCATGTGTGGACATGTCTGCTGACTTATAGAAATGTATTACTGCATTACTTTTGTATTTTCACTTGTTCATAACAAGGCTTATGTGCAACTTAGCCACATAGATTGCCACAAGATTGTCATGTTTAGTCATGTCCTGTAGCAAGGGAAGTGAGAGACTGGCCATGATTCTGTGAAAACAGAAATTTAATCCATTAATGAATGCATTATGTATTTTGCTGCTCCTAATGTTAAGGTTATTGAATTTGAAACTGAAATATTCATTGACATATTTACATCAAGAGGAAGGGGTAGTTTACAACTCCCCCTCTCATCTTCATCATCCCTCAGTGAGATTTACAACAAAATATTTACAGACATCATAGCCTTTGTGCAAGATATGTACAATGCAAAGTAAACAAACATACAATAGCCCTAATGTTTAGTACCTGTTGACATATTTACATCAAAAGGAAGTTATGGTATATGAGACCCTTGTAATTGATGTTCCTGGGGTCTGTTATTTCTATCTTAGAATTAATCATAGTAGGCCTATAAAGCTATCAGATAAAACAATATGAATCCTAATTGATTATGCAGATTACAGTGTGGTGTAATAAACACACTTCAATCAGTAGAATATACTGAGTCTAGAAAATGTTGACGCAGTTGGAGTGTCATATCGTCAACCAGACCAACACAAGAAAGTGCTGAGTTAACTAATTACAGTAGAAACCATTGTGCAAGTAAAGAGCCATGATTAAGTACAAGATGTACATTTATATACAACAGTCAATAGAAATACATAATCCAGTAATAAAAATAAGACTATAGTGTATAATCCTACATCAACATAAACAATACTCAATAAATCGAGTGGAGTAGTATCCAGACTAATTGATTCATTATCCTTGTCCTTAAACGAATACAATTCATCCACCGAAGAAAAATTCAAAATGTCATTTAAGAATCACTTTCAATTCTTGGCGACGGAAAGCCACTATCGCTGAATTTGTTAATCGTAGCTTCTGTGTCTGGGTAGTCGGTCAGTGTTCTAAAGCAAGCTAAAGCACCTTCAAACGTTCTTCTGTCATGGCGCTTCGAATGAATTTGAAACAATACTGTAGATAGTTTCGAAATGACATGTTCTGGCTCGTCTGTTGACACAGGAGACAAGAGATAGCAATTAGTTTAACAGTGACTGGGAAAATATAGAAGGCGGTGGTATGTTGCTTTTCGTTAGATCTCATCTTGATCCCGTGCTAAAAGATGTAGCCGTTGACAAACTCAGCTCCACTCTTTTGTGAATTAAAGATAAACTACGGAATGATATAACAGTAGGATTAGTGTCCAGGCCTTCACCTCAGACATTAGAGGTAGATGGAAAACTGTATAATCAATTAGTAGAAATTTGTAATGATATAGATTCGATCATAATGTGACAGTTTAACAAAACGGTGCCTAAGTGGAAAGAATCCCTCGCCAGCAGCACAGGGCGTGTGCTCTATACAAATTTGCTTGGTCGTGTTCTGACACAATAAGCTGAGAAAAGTACTTGCGATGAGAATATATTAGATTTAGTTCCAGGTACAATTGAGGTTCTCATTCATAATGTTGAAGTGGCAGAAAAGTTTGGTATAAGTGATCACCGGTAAATTACTTTTGAGGTAATTTTCAAGATAGCCTCTAATGCTGGTCGACACGAAATTGGTGAAAAAACACCCGACTTTAGATTTGCGAATTTCGTTGGTCGTCACATTGATCTTGACAAGCAAATTTTAGATATATAATGCCGTTAATGAAAATGAACGGACGTAGCTTGGAAAAGATTTAGTAATACTTTCAAAGTAGTGGAGGGTCAATATGTGCCAGTGGGTTTAAGACTGTCTTGTCCCAAAACGAGGCTGAAGTGGTGAAGCAGTGCTTGTTGTGTGAGAAAGTAGCACATAAGATACTCAGACGAATAACCAACATGACAGAGTAAATTACGTAATTTGCATAAACTAAGAGAATAGCATGTCAAAGTAAGCGTAAGTATGAAGAGTATATTGCTGAAAATAACAAAAACTAAAAAACTTTATGGTTAAGTTATACGTAAGGTCAATACTCAATCGACTGGGCCATTAATTACAGAAAACGGTGACGATTGAGGAAAATGAAGCCATAGCTAATCTTTAAACGTTGAGTTTTTAATTTTTTTTTTTATCTGTATCGACGATTTAAGAGACAACTCTTATAACAAATACAGTTCCGTTGCTAAGATGAATCTATTTTTGTGTGACATTGAAGTAATAGATAGAATTGTACGGTGAACGCTGAATGGAATGAAGTAAATAAAACGTCAGGCCCAGATAGATATCATCCGAGGCCATTGAAAGAAGTGTTGAACGAGATAGATAAACTTTTGGTTGCTATTTGCAATGTCACTTGCCGCGGAAAATCATCAAGAGAAACGGATATTTGCCACGTAGCATCAACATGTGTGACGAAGGTAAATCATTTGATATCATCTATTTAGACTTTCAAAAACCACACATGGAGTTGTGCTTCGATGGTCAGGATATTGGCTGACTGGCCGTAAACAAAGACTAGTGATTATCAAGCCTCTGAATGGTTAGACGTAACAGTGGTGTGCCACAGGGATCAGCCTAAGAACCGGTTCTCTTTCTCACAGATATTATTGATTTTGAAAATGGGCTACATTGTAAGATATCTGAATTCGTTGGAGATATGAAGTTGTAAAAATGAATGCACAGCAGATAATAGATGTCTGCAGCTTCAAACTGACGTAGAGAAACTGATGGACTTGGCTAACAAGTGACAAATGAACTTGAATGTTAATGAGTGTAAAGTCTTACGTATCAGTAGTAAAAAGGAAAAGGTAATTCTGTTGAGTTACTGAAGGTAAATGAGGAAAATAACTTGGATGTGATAACCTCTGGAGACCTAAATTCCAGTAATTAGTGTAAAGAAGCAGGAAAAGCTTAAAAAAGAAAAAAAGAAAATGGATTTATAGCAGCACTTTCGAATCTAAGTCTTGGGAAATTATCCTCACTCTTTACAACTCCCTGGTGCTTCCTCATCCAGGATATTGTGTTCAGTTTTGGTCACCCTGCTTGAGGAAAGAGATAGCCAGTATGGATGTAGAGTATTGAGTACGGAGGGGAGCTACCAAGTGTTTCCCAGCCCGAGTCACAAACCCCATGACAGCTGAATTAACGAATGGAAGATAATTACTTTAGAAGAGAGAAGGTTAAGTGACGATCTAATTCAAGTATTCAAATCATTATAGGCTTCGGTAATCTCGAGCCAACGAGCTGCTCAAGGATGTATTCGTCTGAGATCACTCGTAGCACTGGACACAAACTCGTGAGCAAACGTTTGGCCTCGAATGAACCGAAGTACTTTATCTTCATCACGATTGTTAACATATGGAATGATTTACTAATCAGAGTAGTTGAGCAGTGTCTTGTCTCAAATCCTCAACTGACATTGATTTCACCTTAGTTATACGATAAGTTTGCCGGTTTTCGCTTCGAAAGATGAGTATGTCTTTCTACTCCTGCCATATCAATCCATGATTTTCTGTTCTCTTCCACTATCATAAACACCCTCGTTAGGATCCAATGTTTGTTGCTCTGAATTCAGTTACATAAGTTGAATGAACGTGATGATGGCTGGATAAATAGCCGAGGGGCAAACATTCAGATTTTCAATGTCTGTAGTGGGTAGACAAGCGCTCCCTCCGATTGTCTGATTTAAATCTGTTTCCTTGTAAGAGATTGTGCCTCAGTGTCAGCCTCGACAATCTTTATAATGTTTTTGCAGTCTTCAACAACAGGTTTCATTTCGATCCATTTTGTAGTACTGACGCTGTAGCAAAAGTCTTACCAGCATAGACGACAGACGTTGATGTGTATCACGAGAAACATAATCAAACCTAATGTCGTCTGGAGCAGGTACCCATACATCTGCTCTGATGGTTGTCTTACCATCACATGTTGGGCAGCTACGTACATTGCTTCAGTACCTTGACCGTGATACTACTCGAGGTTTTCTCTTGCTCTACCTAATTTCCAGGCATACTACACACTTCTGGAAATATTTCCTGATTTCCTTTATTTTTGCATGATCTCCACTTTAAGAAATGCCAATGTGTTACCAATTACTGGAGTGCAGCACTGAGCCAGTGAGGTCGATGAAGAGCAGTACTAAGCCGCAGAAGTTGATGGGGGCGGCACTGGCCTGGTGAGGTAGGAGAGGGCTGCATTTGGTTGCTGAGGTAAGCGAAGAGCAGGGCTGGGCTGCTGAGGTAGGTAAAGGGCAGCACTAGGTCACTTAGGTAGGCGAAGGGCAGCACTACGCCGCTGAAATTGGTGGGGGCTGCACCGGTCTGGTGAAGTAAGTGAAAGGCAGCATTAGGTTGCTGAGGTAAGTAAAAGGCAGCACTGATCCAGTGAAGGATTGAAAGGAAGCATTTGGTAGCAGGGGCACGGCCGTCTCCACTTCCATCCGGAACAGTCAGCGGTGTCACGCCTCTCTTACCGTGAGGTGTGAACCCAGGGAGTATCGACTCGTTACTTCAAAGCTTTCATTTGTGACCTGTGGTGGGAGAGAGAGAGAGCGGGCCGGCGTGTGAGGGGGTGACAAGAAACCAAGGTAAAGAGGGAAGAGTGGAGAGTGGTGAGAGCGGAGTAGTTCAAACCGACATACATACAACACAGTATTTTACGTAGCAAATGTAGAGATAGTAGAGGTAAGGGAAAATGCTGAAAGTGATGTTAATCGCAAATTAAGACGTTGCTCGCAGCTTGTGCTAGACATTCTGAATTATTCCACGATAATGCAACTACCCAACCTCCATCCCCATGATTAGCACACACACACACACACACACGCACACACACACTCACACACAGGCCATGTCCTTCCCTCCATCCATAGAAGCAAATGTCACCAATTCGAGGGTGATCGTGTCTGCTGGGTTGGTCGTAAGGAGCGACTGACGTAGTAGGTCAAGGATGCATTATAATAGTTAGTTAATCATTTTGTTCTCAATATGATTACCCAGGAACCTGTCATAAGTATGAAAAATATAGAAAAGGAGTATCACTGCGCAGTACACCAACTGTTCTATGTAATGTTTCACGGTTTACATCCTGTAACAAAAATATGATGTTGACACTAGGGTAGCGGTGTGCTAGTTGTGACGTGAGGATATGGGGTGTGGTCAGCACGACAGAGGTGCAGTCATATGTTGTGGTGAGGAAACAATCCTCACTATTGGACTGTAGACACTGTACAAGTATGGTGATGTTTGCTGGATAGAGAAATACAAAGTTATTGCATAGTAATATATTCTTTTTTCTTTTCTTTTAAACTATTCGCCATTTCCCGCGTTAGCGAGGTAGCATTAAGAACAGAGGACTGGGCCTTTGAGGGAATACCCTCACCTGGCCCAATTCTCTGTTCCTTCTTTTGGAAAATTAAAAAAAAAAAACGAGAGGGGAGGATTTCCAGCCCTCCGCTCCCTCCCCTTTTAGTCGCCTTCTACGACACGCAGGGAATACGTGGGAAGTATTCTTAATCCCCTATCCCCAGGGATAATATATATACATATATACACATACTCCCAGTGAATGTCGGTTTGCGGCAGGAGTGCGTGATATCGCCATGGTGGTTTAATTTGTTTATGGATGGGGCTGTTAGGGAGGTGAATGCAAGAGTTTTGGAGAGAGAGACAGGTATGCAGTCTGTTGTTAATGAAGGCTTGGGAAGTGAGTCAGTTGTTGTTCACTGATGATACAGCGCTGGTGGCTGATTCGGGTGAGAAACTTCAAAAGTTGGTGACAGAGTTTGGTAAAGCGTGTGAAAGAAGAAAACTGAGAGTAAATGTGAACAAAAGCAAGGTTACTAGGTTCAGCAGAGCTGAGGGTCAAGTAAATTGGGAGGTAAGTTTGGAGGTAGTAAAGTGTTTTAGATATCAGGGAGTGGATTTGGAAGTGGGCGGAACCATGGAAGCAGAAGTGTCACAGGGTGGAGGAGAGGGTGAAGGTTCTGAGAGCAATAGAGAATGTGTGGAAAGCCAGAACGTTATCTCGGAGAGCAAAAATGGGTATGTTTGAAGGAATAGTGGTTCCAACAATGTTATATGGTTATGAGGCATGGGCTATAGATAGGGTTATGTGGAGGAGGGTGGATGTGTTGGAAATGAGCTGTTTGAGGACAATACGTGGCGTGAGGTGGTTTGATCGAGTAAGTAATGAAAGGGTAAGAGAGATGTGTGGTAATAAACAGAGTGGGGTTGAGAGAGAAGGTGTATTGAAATGGTTTGGTCATATGGAGAGAATGAGTTAGGAAAGATTGACAAAGAGGATATGTCAGAGGTGGAGGGAACGAGGAGAAGTGGTAGGAGACTAAATTGGAGGTGGAAGGATGGAGTGAAAAGGATTTTGAGCGATTGGGGCCTGAGTATACAGGAGGATGAAAGGCGTACAAGGAATAAAGTGAATTGAAACAATGTGGTATACCGGGGTGGACGTGCTGTCAATGGATTGAACCAGGGCATGTGAAGCATCTGGGGTAAACCATGGAAAGATAGCTTCAGGTAATATCTAAACTCAGTACTAAAACATGGACATGTTTGTTTCTGTATGTTGATAAACGTGACTTGTACGAACTCATCTGATGATCTGAATAATATGTGGGGTTTGATAAGACATTAAGAATTAGCATCACGTAAGGTAAATCTAACGATCAAGTGGCCAGGGAATGGAAACCTTTTCCCTTATATGATCATCTATACTGTTAGTAGGTCGAGTATAATGGCGTTCAGTATATTCAGTAAGTTAGTTCAAAGTAATACAGAGTTCCGTGTAATCTTATCAACTAATGACAAAAATATTATCTGTATGAGTCACTTCTGACGACTCCCAACAAACAAGACTCATCTCCCAGTGACGACCATCACCACAGAACCTCACTCCCACCACACTCCCACCACACTCCCACCACACTCCCACCTCACTCCCACCACACTCCCACCACACTCACGCCACACTCACACCACACTCACGCCACACTCACACCACACTCACGCCACACTCCCACCACACTCCCACCACACTCCCACCACACTCCCACCTCACTCCCACCACACTCCCACCACACTCCCACCACACTCCCACCACACTCACGCCACATTCCCACCACACTCACGCCACACTCACGCCACACTCCCACCACACTCACGCCACACTCACGCCACACTCACGCCACACTCACACCACACTCACGCCACACTCCCACCACACTCACGCCACACTCACACCACACTCACGCCACACTCACACCACACTCACAATTCACTCACGCCACACTC